>NC_091355.1:3585644-3848144 GCF_038502225.1 Cherax quadricarinatus
CCACTGGTGGGTAGCAGACACCACTGGTGGGTGACAGACACCACTGGTGGGTGACAGACACCACTGGTGGGTGACAGACACCACTGGTGGGTGGCAGACACCACTGGTGGGTGTCGGACACCACTGGTGGGTGGCAGACACCACTGGTGGGTAGCAGACACCACTGGTGGGTGACAGACACCACTGGTGGGTGTCGGACACCACTGGTGGGTGACAGATACCACTAGTGGGTGGCAGACACCACTGGTGGGTGACAGATACCACTGGTGGGTGGCAGACACCACTGGTGGGTGCCAGACACCACTGGTGGGTGGCAGACACCACTGGTGGGTGGCAGACACCACTGGTGGGTGGCAGACACCACTGGTGGGTGGCAGACACCACTGGTGGGTAGTAGACACCACTGATGGGTGACAGACACCGCTGGTGGGTGGCAGACACCACTGGTGGGTGGCAGACACCACTGGTGGGTGTCGGACACCACTGGTGGGTGGCAGACACCACTGATGGGTGGCAGACACCACTGATGGGTGGCAGACACCACTGATGGGTGGCAGACACCACTGATGGGTGGCAGACACCACTGGTGGGTGGCAGACACCACTGATGGGTGACAGACACCACTGGTGGGTGACATACACCACTGGTGGGTGACAGACACCACTGGTGGGTAGCAGACACCACTGGTGGGTGACAGACACCACTGGTGGGTGACAGACACCACTGGTGGGTAGCAGACACCACTGGTGGGTGACAGACACCACTGGTGGGTAGCAGACGCCACTGATGGGTGACAGACACCACTGGTGGGTAGCAGACACCACTGGTAGGTAGCAGACACCACTGGTGGGTGTCGGACACCACTGGTGGGTGGCAGACACCACTGGTGGGTGGCAGACACCACTGGTGGGTGACAGACACCACTGGTGTGTGACAGACACCACTGGTGGGTGGCAGACACCACTGGTGGGTGACAGACACCACTGGTGGGTGACAGACACCACTGGTGGGTAGCAGACACCACTGGTGGGTAGCAGACACCACTGGTGGGTGACAGACACCACTGGTGGGTGACAGACACCACTGGTGGGTGACAGACACCACTGGTGGGTGACAGACACCACTGGTGGGTGGCAGACACCACTGGTGGGTGTCGGACACCACTGGTGGGTGGCAGACACCACTGGTGGGTAGCAGACACCACTGGTGGGTGACAGACACCACTGGTGGGTGTCGGACACCACTGGTGGGTGGCAGATACCACTGGTGGGTGACAGACACCACTGGTGGGTGACAGATACCACTGGTGGGTGGCAGACACCACTGGTGGGTGACAGATACCACTGGTGGGTGGCAGACACCACTAGTGGGTGGCAGACACCATTAGTGGGTGGCAGATACCACTGGTGGGTGGCAGACACCACTAGTGGGTGGCAGACACCACTAGTGGGTAGCAGATACCACTGGTGGGTGGCAGACACCATTATTGGGTGGCAGATACCACTGGTGGGTGGCAGACACCACTAGTGGGTGCCAGACACCACTGGTGGGTGGCAGATACCACTGGTGGGTGGCAGATACCACTGGTGGGTGGCAGATACCACTGGTGGGTGGCAGATACCACTGGTGGGTGGCAGATACCACTGGTTGGTGGCAGATACCACTGGTGGGTAGCAGATACCAGTGGTGGGTGGCAGATACCACTGGTTGGTGGCAGATACCACTGGTGGGTGGCAGATACCACTGGTGGGTGGCAGACACCACTGGTGGGTGGCAGATACCACTGGTGGGTGGCAGATACCACTGGTTGGTGGCAGATACCACTGGTGGGTGGCAGACACCACTGGTGGGGGGCAGATACCACTGGTGGGTGGCAGATACCACTGGTGGGTGGCAGATACCACTGGTGGGTGGCAGACACCACTAGTGGGTGGCAGACACCACTGGTGGGTGGCAGACACCACTGGTGGGTGGCAGATACCACTGGTGGGTGGCAGATACCACTGGTGGGTGGCAGATACCACTGGTGGGTGGCAGACACCACTGGTGGGTGGCAGACACCACTGGTGGGTGGCAGACACCACTAGTGGGTGGCAGACACCACTGGTGGGTGGCAGACGGGTGAAAAGACCTCATCAACCATCACCTTTAATGTAACTTTAATGTCATCTCCAGTGGTGCATAAGACGACCTCTCCAACAACAGTAACACCAGCACCAATAATAACACCAGCGCCAACAATAACACCAGCGCCAACAATAACACCAGTGCCAACAATAACACCAGCGCCAGCAATAACACCAGCGCCAACAATAACACCAGTGCCAACAATAACACCAGCGCCAACAATAACACCAACAATAACACCAGCGCCAACAATAACACCAACACCAACAATAACACCAGCGCCAACAATAACACCAGCGCCAACAATAACACCAGTGCCAACAATAACACCAGCGCCAACAATAACACCAACACCAACAATAACACCAGCGCCAACAATAACACCAACACCAACAATAACACCAGCGCCAACAATAACACCAACACCAACAATAACATCAGCGCCAACAATAACACCAGCGCCAACAATAACACCAGCACCAACAATAACACCAGTGCCAACAATAACACCAGCGCCAACAATAACACCAGCGCCAACAATAACACCAGCACCAACAATAACACCAGTGCCAACAATAACACCAGTGCCAACAATAACACCAGCGCCAACAATAACACCAGCACCAACAATAACACCAGTGCCAACAATAACACCAGTGCCAACAATAACACCAGCGCCAACAATAACACCAGCACCAACAATAACACCAGCACCAACAATAACACCAGTGCCAACAATAACACCAGCGCCAACAATAACACCAGCGCCAACAATAACACCAACACCAACAATAACACCAGCGCCAACAATAACACCAACACCAACAATAACATCAGCGCCAACAATAACACCAGCGCCAACAATAACACCAACACCAACAATAACACCAGCACCAACAATAACACCAACACCAACAATAACACCAGCACCAACAATAACACCAGTGCCAACAATAACACCAGTGCCAACAATAACACCAACACCAACAATAACACCAGTGCCAACAATAACACCAGTGCCAACAATAACACAACACCAACAATAACACCAGTGCCAACAATAACATCAGTGCCAACAATAACACCAACACCAACAATAACACCAGTGCCAACAATAACACCAGTGCCAACAATAACACCAACACCAACAATAACACCAGTGCCAACAATAACACCAGTGCCAACAATAACACCAGTGCCAACAATAACACCAGTGCCAACAATAACACCAACACCAACAATAACACCAGTGCCAACAATAACACCAGTGCCAACAATAACACCAACACCAACAATAACACCAGTGCCAACAATAACACCAGTGCCAACAATAACACCAGTGCCAACAATAACACCAACACCAACAATAACACCAGTGCCAACAATAACACCAGTGCCAACAATAACACCAACACCAACAATAACACCAATGGCCAACAATAACACCAGTGCCAACAATAACACCAGTGCCAACAATAACACCAGTGCCAACAATAGCACCAACACCAACAATAACACCAGTGCCAACAATAACACCAGTGCCAACAATAACACCAACACCAACAATAACACCAGTGCCAAAAATAACACCAGTGCCAACAATAACACCAACACCAACAATAACACCAACACCAACAATAACACCAGTGCCAACAATAACACCAGTGCCAACAATAACACCAATACCAACAATAACACCAGCACCAACAATAACACCAGTGCCAACAATAACACCAGTGCCAACAATAACACCAACACCAACAATAACACCAACACCAACAATAACACCAGTGCCAACAATAACACCAACACCAACAATAACACCAGCACCAACAATAACACCAGTGCCAACAATAACACCAACACCAACAATAACACCAACACCAACAATAACACCAGTGCCAACAATAACACCAGTGCCAACAATAACACCAGTGCCAACAATAACACCAGTGCCAACAATAACACCAGCACCAACAATAACACCAGTGCCAACAATAACACCAGTGCCAACAATAACACCAGTGCCAACAATAACACCAACACCAACAATAACACCAGTGCCAACAATAACACCAACACCAACAATAACACCAGTGCCAACAATAACACCAACACCAACAATAACACCAGCGCCAACAATAACACCAACACCAACAATAACATCAGCGCCAACAATAACACCAGCGCCAACAATAACACCAACACCAACAATAACACCAGCACCAACAATAACACAAACACCAACAATAACACCAGCACCAACAATAACACCAGTGCCAACAATAACACCAGTGCCAACAATAACACCAACACCAACAATAACACCAGTGCCAACAATAACACCAGCACCAACAATAACACCAGTGCCAACAATAACACCAGTGCCAACAATAACACCAACACCAACAATAACACCAGTGCCAACAATAACACCAGTGCCAACAATAACACCAGTGCCAACAATAACACCAACACCAACAATAACACCAGTGCCAACAATAACACCAACACCAACAATAACACCAGCGCCAACAATAACACCAGCGCCAACAATAACACCAGTGCCAACAATAACACCAGTGCCAACAATAACACCAGCGCCAACAATAACACCAACACCAACAATAACACCAGTGCCAACAATAACACCAGCGCCAACAATAACACCAACACCAACAATAACACCAGCACCAACAATAACACCATCACCAACAATAACACCAGTGCCAACAATAACACCAACACCAACAATAACACCAGTGCCAACAATAACACCAACACCAACAATAACACCAACACCAACAATAACACCAGTGCCAACAATAATACCAGTGCCAACAATAACACCAACACCAACAATAACACCAGTGCCAACAATAACACCAACACCAACAATAACACCAGTGCCAACAATAACACCAACACCAACAATAACACCAACACCAACAATAACACCAGTGCCAATAATAACACCAGCGCCAACAATAACACCAGTGCCAACAATAACACCAACACCAACAATAACACCAGTGCCAACAATAACACCAGTGCCAACAATAACACCAGTGCCAACAATAACACCAACACCAACAATAACACCAACACCAACAATAACACCAGCGCCAACAATAACACCAGCACCAACAATAACACCAGTGCCAACAATAACACCAACACCAACAATAACACCAGTGCCAACAATAACACCAACACCAACAATAACACCAGTGCCAACAATAACACCAACACCAACAATAACACCAGCGCCAACAATAACACCAGCACCAACAATAACACCAGTGCCAACAATAACACCAGCACCAACAATAACACCAGTGCCAACAATAACACCAACACCAACAATAACACCAGCGCCAACAATAACACCAGCGCCAACAATAACACCAACACCAACAATAACACCAGCGCCAACAATAACACCAGCACCAACAATAACACCAGTGCCAACAATAACACCAACACCAACAATAACACCAGTGCCAACAATAACACCAGCACCAACAATAACACCAGTGCCAACAATAACACCAACACCAACAATAACACCAGCGCCAACAATAACACCAGCACCAACAATAACACCAGTGCCAACAATAACACCAGCACCAACAATAACACCAGTGCCAACAATAACACCAACACCAACAATAACACCAGCGCCAACAATAACACCAGCGCCAACAATAACACCAGCACCAACAATAACACCAGTGCCAACAATAACACCAACACCAGCGCCAACAGTAACACCAGTGCCAACAATAACACCAGTGCCAACAATAACACCAACACCAACAATAACACCAACACCAGTGCCAACAATAACACCAACACCAACAATAACACCAACACCAACAATAACACCAGCGCCAACAATAACACCAACACCAACAATAACACCAACACCAGTGCCAACAATAACACCAACACCAACAATAACACCAACACCAGTGCCAACAATAACACCAACACCAACAATAACACCAACACCAACAATAACACCAGCGCCAACAATAACACCAGCACCAACAATAACACCAGTGCCAACAATAACACCAGCACCAACAATAACACCAGTGCCAACAATAACACCAACACCAACAATAACACCAGCGCCAACAATAACACCAGCGCCAACAATAACACCAACACCAACAATAACACCAGCACCAACAATAACACCAACACCAACAATAACACCAGCACCAACAATAACACCAACACCAACAATAACACCAGCGCCAACAATAACACCAGCACCAACAATAACACCAGTGCCAACAATAACACCAACACCAGCGCCAACAATAACACCAGTGCCAACAATAACACCAGTGCCAACAATAACACCAACACCAACAATAACACCAACACCAGTGCCAACAATAACACCAACACCAACAATAACACCAACACCAACAATAACACCAGCGCCAACAATAACACCAGCACCAACAATAACACCAACACCAACAATAACACCAACACCAACAATAACACCAGCACCAACAATAACACCAGTGCCAACAATAACACCAGCACCAACAATAACACCAGCGCCAACAATAACACCAGCACCAACAATAACACCAGCACCAACAATAACACCAACACCAACAATAACACCAGCACCAACAATAACACCAGTGCCAACAATAACACCAGCGCCAACAATAACACCAACACCAACAATAACACCAGCACCAACAATAACACCAGCGCCAACAATAACACCAACACCAACAATAACACCAGTGCCAACAATAACACCAGCACCAACAATAACACCAACACCAACAATAACACCAGCACCAACAATAACACCAGCGCCAACAATAACACCAACACCAACAATAACACCAACACCAACAATAACACCAGCACCAACAATAACACCAGCACCAACAATAACACCAGCGCCAACAATAACACCAACACCAACAATAACACCAGCACCAACAATAACACCAGCACCAACAATAACACCAACACCAACAATAACACCAGCGCCAACAATAACACCAGCACCAACAATAACACCAACACCAACAATAACACCAGCGCCAACAATAACACCAACACCAACAATAACACCAGCACCAACAATAACACCAACACCAACAATAACACCAGCACCAACAATAACACCAGCACCAACAATAACACCAGTGCCAACAATAACACCAGTGCCAACAATAACACCAACACCAACAATAACACCAGTGCCAACAATAACACCAACACCAACAATAACACCAGCGCCAACAATAACACCAACACCAACAATAACACCAGCACTAACAATAACACCAGTGCCAACAATAACACCAGCACCAACAATAACACCAGCGCCAACAATAACACCAACACCAACAATAACACCAGTGCCAACAATAACACCAACACCAACAATAACACCAGCGCCAACAATAACACCAACACCAACAATAACACCAGCACCAACAATAACACAAACACCAACAATAACACCAGTGCCAACAATAACACCAACACCAACAATAACACCAGCACCAACAATAACACCAGTGCCAACAATAACACCAACACCAACAATAACACCAGCACCAACAATAACACCAGCGCCAACAATAACACCAACACCAACAATAACACCAGCACCAACAATAACACCAGTGCCAACAATAACACCAGTGCCAACAATAACACCAACACCAGCGCCAACAATAACACCAGTGCCAACAATAACACCAGTGTCAATAATAACACCAGTGCCAATAACACCAACACCAACAATAACACCAACACCAACAATAACACCAGCGCCAATAATAACACCAACACCAACAATAACACCAGCGCCACCAATAACACCAACACCAACAATAACACCAACACCAACAATAACACCAGCGCCAATAATAACACCAACACCAACAATAACACCAGCGCCACCAATAACACCAGCACCAACAATAACACCAACACCAACAATAATACCAGCGCCAACAATAACACCAGTGCCAACAATAACACCAGAGCCAATAATAACACCAGCGCGAACAATAACACCAGTGCCAATAATAACACCAGCGCCAACAATAACACCAGTGCCAACAATAACACCAGCGCCAACAATAACACCAGCACCAACAATAACACCAGCGCCAATAATAACACCAGTGCCAATAATAACACCAACACCAACAATAACACCAGTGCCAACAATAACACCAGTGCCAATAATAACACCAGCGCTAACAATAACACCAGCGCCAACAATAACACCAGCGTCAACAATAACACCAGTGCCAACAATAACACCAACACCAACAATAACACCAGCGCCAACAATAACACCAGTGCCAATAATAACACCAGCGCCAACAATAACACCAGTGCCAATAATAACACCAGCGCCAACAATAACACCAGCGCCAATAATAACACCAGCGCCAATAATAACACCACCACCAACAATAACACCAGCGCCAATAATAACACCAAAACCAACAATAACACCAGCGCCAACAGTAACACCAGTGCCAATAATAACACCAGCGCCAACAATAACACCAGCGCCAACAATAACACCAGTCAATAATAACACCAGCACCAACAATAACACCAGCGCCAACAATAACACCAGCGCCAATAATAACACCAGCGCCAACAATAACACCAGTGCCAATAATAACACCAGCGCCAACAATAACACCAGCGCCAACAATAACACCAGTCAATAATAACACCAGCACCAACAATAACACCAGCGCCAATAATAACACCAGCGCCAACAATAACACCAGTGCCAACAATAACACCAGTGCCAACAATAACACCAGCGCCAACAATAACACCAGCGCCAATAATAACACCAGCGCCAACAATAACACCAGCGCCAACAATAACACCAGCACCACCAATAACACCAGCGCCAACAATAACACCAACACCAACAATAACACCAGCGCCAACAATAACACCAGCGCCAACAATAACACCAGCGCCAATAATAACACCAGCGCCAACAATAACACCAGTGCCAATAATAACACCAGCGCCAACAATAACACCAGCGCCAATAATAACACCAGCGCTAACAATAACACCAGCGCCAACAATAACACCAGCGCTAACAATAACACCAGCGCCAACAATAACACCTGCGCCAACAATAACACCAGCGCCAACACTAACACCAGCACCAACAATAACACCAGTGCCAACAATAACACCAGCGCCAACAATAACACCAGCGCCAACAATAACACCAGCGCCAATAATAACACCAGCGCCAACAATAACACCAGCGCCAACAATAACACCAGCACCAACAATAACACCAGCGCCAACAATAACACCAGCGCCAACAATAACACCAGCGCCAATAATAACACCAGCGCCAGCAATAACACCAGCCCCATCAATAACACCAGCGCCAACAATAACACCAGCACCAACAATAACACCTGCGCCAACAATAACACCAGCGCCAACAATAACACCAGCGCCAACAATAACACCAGCGCCAACAATAACACCAACACCAACAATAACACCAGCGCCAACAATAACACCAGCACCAACAATAACACCAGCGCCAACAATAACACCAGCGCCAGCAATAACACCAGCGCCAATAATAACACCAGCGCCAGCAATAACACCAGCCCCATCAATAACACCAGCGCCAATAATAACACCAGCACCAACAATAACACCAGCACCAACAATAACACCAGCGCCAACAATAACACCAGCGCCAACAATAACACCAGCGCCAACAATAACACCAGCACCAACAATAACAGCAGCGCCAACAATAACACCAGCACCAACAATAACACCAGCCCCATCAATAACACCAGCGCCAACAATAACACCAGCACCAACAATAACACACCAGCGCCAACAATAACACCAGCACCAACAATAACACCAGCCCCATCAATAACACCAGCGCCAACAATAACACCAGCACCAACAATAACACCAGCGCCAACAATAACACCAGCACCAACAATAACACCAGCGAAAACGATAACACTAACAACAGTAGCGCCACAAACAACAGTGCCAACAATATCTTCAACAATATAATAACAACACGCACTTCAGGAACGACATTTCACTTACCAGGGACTTTATCAGTTTAATGCATAGGAATGAAAGAGGTGTCCTGATAAGAGAGCCAGTGAAGGAGAAGCAGCGATGTAGCAGTAGCAGATGTACTCACATGTGGATGGGGCCCAGTAGTGGTAGTAAGTCAGGTTTGTAGTGTGGTGCAGCAGTAGTAGACGTAGTCACATGTGGGTGGGGCCTAGTAGTGGAAGTAAGTTAGGTATTTAGTGTGGTGCAGCAGTAGTAGACGTAGTCACATGTGGGTGGGGCCTAGTAGTGGAAGTAAGTTAGGTATTTAGTGTGGTGCAGCAGTAGTAGACGTAGTCACATGTGGGTGGGGCCTAGTAGTGGAAGTAAGTTAGGTATTTAGTGTGGAGCAGCAGTAGTAGACGTAGTCACATGTGGGTGGGGCCTAGTAGTGGTAGTAAGTCAGGTTTGTAGTGTGGTGCAGCAGTAGTAGACGTAGTCACATGTGGGTGGGGCCTAGTAGTGGAAGTAAGTTAGGTATTTAGTGTGGTGCAGCAGTAGTAGACGTAGTCACATGTGGGTGGGGCCTAGTAGTGGAAGTAAGTTAGGTATTTAGTGTGGAGCAGCAGTAGTAGACGTAGTCACATGTGGGTGGGGCCTAGTAGTGGAAGTAAGTTAGGTTTGTAGTGTGGTGCAGCAGTAGTAGACGTAGTCACATGTGGGTGGGGCCTAGTAGTGGAAGTAAGTTAGGTATTTAGTGTGGAGCAGCAGTAGTAGACGTAGTCACATGTGGGTGGGGCCTAGTACTGGAAGTAAGTTAGGTTTGTAGTGTGGTGCAGCAGTAGTAGACGTAGTCACATGTGGGTGGGGCCTAGTAGTGGAAGTAAGTTAGGTTTGTAGTGTGGTGCAGCAGTAGTAGACGTAGTCACATGTGGGTGGGGTCTAGTAGTGGAAGTAAGTTAGGTTTGTAGTGTGGTGCAGCAGTAGTAGACGTAGTCACATGTGGGTGGGGTCTAGTAGTGGAAGTAAGTTAGGTTTGTAATGTGGTGCAGCAGTAGTAGTAGATGTGGTGTAAGTCAGTCTTGTGGGACGCTCTCTCAGCTGTCAAAACTGTCTCCTGTTAGTAGAAAGTCAAGACATACAACTTTAGCTTATAATAACTGGTATAAAACATCGACAAGTAGATGAGCAAGTCACATGTGTATCACTGAGCAATTAGGATATCCAGTGTTGCATATGTGACTTATTGTTCTATGGATCACACCTGACAGTGACGTTCTCTCTTTCAAAGTGTACAGAAAACTCTCTGACTCTACCCACCTGATACACTACCCACCTAATACACTCTCACACCACGAGATACACACTAAGTGGGAGTAGTGACAGGGCGCTCTTTGAGAGCTCTCTAGTACGTATTTCTGCTTCCTTACATTCTGAAAACCTTCACACATCTTCAGTTTTCAAAGTTCTTCATTCAAGACTGTAGAAAAAACTCAGTACCTCTGTGGTACCTTCAGGATGTACCACAGAAGTACTCTGTCCTCCCGTGTGGTGGTGTGCCAGGCAGCACTTTCTAAGAATATCAACGTAGCCACGATAACTACCATATCCATCAATGATCTCACCAAACAGAGGCCTGCTGGTGCTTCTCCAGTGTCTAACACTGGTGTCTACACTATCCCCGTGGATACTAACAAGGCATACCTGGCACAAGTCTGTCTTTTAAGAGGCACGTTAGTTCCCCCATCTTCTAATAACATGTTCATATACTATAATCTACTCGCCCATAATTACTATCGCATTCGCGTTGTCTGTTTCGTAAGGTGAAGTCCAAGATCTTTCCTTAATTCATGGTATAACTTAACAAATCTTTGAGGACAATTGTGCTGTAGAGGTCTGAACTTAGGAAAGATCTTAGACTTCACCTTAGAAAACAGACAAAGCAAATACGACAGCAACTATGAACAAGGTAGATTATAGTATATGAACATGTTATTAGAAGGCGGAAATATAAACACATATGCAGTATAATGTGATCCTTTATTGACTACGTTTCGCCCACACAGTGGGCTTTTTCAAGTCACAAACAGATCTACCTGGGGTGTCGGTATTTTATACCATTCATTTCCATTTGAAGACGGAGGAACTTACGTGCCTCTTAAGATCAAGAAGGTTAAATACGCGTGTAGCAGGGAGGACTAAAGTAATGTGTGCATGATACACAGAAGCACTGAGGAACACCTAATGAAATGGAAGTGTCCAGCTTGTCGGCTGGGAGCCAGATATAAGGAGTCGCAGGTATTAAGTTTATCTAAGTACACCTACACATAAGTATAATTACCATACCTGGTAACATATGTGTTAATTACCTAGGGAAACCCAAAATGAAGATACTGTTACACAGAAAACACAAAGTATAACATACCTATCATGTTGGTTCACACACTTCTTCAACACCTCCACCTCAGGACACAGTCATGACGTAAACTTACTGCACGTCACCTTGCGTGACCTCACATGTGCCGTGTTTATCAGGTCACATGCATATCTGTGGTTAACAAGGTCACGGGATAACCACATTTGCATAATAAACTGCCCCAAGTGTTCCCTCACGTCATTATCCACAATGATGATAAAGTAGCTACAATGAAGTCATTATATATACAACTCAATCACGTCCAGACAAAAAGAAAAATAACCACTAAAATAGGCCCCCCAGAAATATATATATATATATATATATATATATATATATATATATATATATATATATATATATACTGCATGTGTGTGCAAGAGATTTCAATTGGTAAAAAAGGCAGCACAACAGACCTGGGGTTGAGTAGTGTTTGCGTCAACATCATCCAACACAGTTCAATTTAAATGCTAATTTCTCAGCCAGCAAGTGCACTACAGTGCGCGAGTGAACGTGACATGGACGTGTTGTCAACGTGTTGTACGCGTGTTGTGAACGTGCTGTGAACGTATTGTGAACGTGTTGGGAACGTGTTGTAAAGCCGACACTCATTGCGTCTGAGGTCGTTTCGAGTTTAGGTTGCATAAATACATGAGTGAGAGGGGTTGGATTTGAGTGGGACTTGCACATGAGTTAGTGGATTTATCAGAGCTTATTGCAAGGGTAGCACTAAAGTGGGTTGGGCAAGTATTCTGTTAGTGGCTCACGAAATCATAATGACACGATTGTAAACAAACCATACCACGGGCGGGAATAGAACCCGCGATCAGAGTCTCAAAACTCCAGACCGTCGTGTTAGCCACTGGACCAGCTAGTCACAATAAGATTCATCCAACTAGGTATATTTCTACACCATAGGAAGGTTAGCATAGGCACCACTGTGACCACAAATGCAAGTTTTTACAGACGAATCTCCAGCTAGCGTGTCCGTGACGAATCTTATGTGGCTAGCTGGTCCAGTGGCTAACACGACGGTCTGGACTCTGGAGTTTTGAGACTGATCGCGGGTTCTGTCCCCACCCGTGGTATGGGTGGGGAGGCCTATTGGCCCAATATGGGCCGATAGGCCTCCTGCAGTGTTCCTCCTTTCTTATGTTCTTATATATATATATATATATATATATATATATATATATATATATATATATATATATATATATACATATATATATATATATATATATATATATATATATATATATATATATATATATATATATATGTTTATAAATGCTATCACGAACATATATGAGAAGAAAAAATAATAGCAAAAAGCCTGAACTTTCAACAAAATAAACTGAATATTTGGACAAAAATGTATTGAAAGAATTTCTTGGCAAAAATTCGGCAAACTTTCCGAAAAATAATACATTTGCTGGAGAAATGAGAAAGAAATTGATGAGAGTTTGTTGAGATGAGACACATTATCTCTGCGGGGAAGCGCTAGACCTGTAGGAGTCATGCAGAGGCCTGACAAGGGGAGGTAATCACGTTTGATCCGAGGAAGGAGAGGCTAGCTAAACTGCCCTGGATTACAAGTCTTTTATCACCTCCACCCACTGTGTGTGACCCTGCCACCCACTGTGTGTGACCCTGCCACCCACTGTGTGTGACCCTGCCACCCACTGTGTGTGACCCTGCCACCCACTGTGTGTGACCCTGCCACCCACTGTGTGTGACCCTGCCACCCACTGTGTGTGACCCTGCCACCCACTGTGTGTGACCCTGCCACCCACTGTGTGTGACCCTGCCACCCACTGTGTGTGACCCTGCCACCCACTGTGTGTAACCTTGCCACCCACTGTGTGACCCTGCCACCCACTGTGTGTAATCCTGCCACCCACTGTGTGTGACCTTGCCACCCACTGTGTGTAACCCTGCCACCCACTGTGTGTGGCCCTGCCACCCACTGTGTGTAACCCTGCCACCCACTGTGTGTAACCTTGCCACAAACTGTGTGTGACCCTGCCACCCACTGTGTGTGACCTTGCCCCACACTGTGTGTGACCCTGGCACCCACTGTGTGTAACTCTGCCACCCACTGTGTGACCCTGCCACCTACTATGTGTAACCTGGCCACAAACTGTGTGTGACCCTGCCACCCACTATGTGTAACCTTGCCACCCACTGTGTGTGACCTTGCCACCCACTGTGTGTGACCCTGCCACCCACTATGTGTAACCTTCCCACCCAGTGTGTGTGACCCTGACACCCACTGTGTGTAACCTTGCCACCCACTGTGTGTGACCCTGCCACCCACTGTGTGTGACCCTGCCACCCACTATGTGTAACCTTGCCACCCACTGTGTGTGGCTCTGCCACCCACTGTGTGTAACCCTGCCACCCACTATGTGTAACCTTGCCACCCACTGTGTGTGACCCTGCCACCCACTGTGTGTGACTCTGCCACCCACTGTGTGTAACTCTGCCACCCACTGTGTGTGACCCTGCCACCCACTGTGTGTGACCCTGCCACCCACTGTGTGTAACCTTGCCACCCACTGTGTGTGACCCTGCCACCGACTGTGTGTAACCTTGCCACCCACTGTGTGTGACCCTGCCACCCACTATGTGTAACCTTACCATGCACTGTGTGTGACCCTGCCACCCACTGTGTGTGACCCTGCCACCCACTATGTGTAACCTTGCCACCCACTGTGTGTGGCTCTGCCACCCACTGTGTGTGGCTCTGCCACCCACTGTGTGTAACCCTGCCACCCACTATGTGTAACCTTGCCACCCACTGTGTGTGACCCTGCCACCCACTGTGTGTGACTCTGCCACCCACTATGTGTAACCTTGCCACCCACTGTGTGTGGCTCTGCCACCCACTGTGTGTAACCCTGCCACCCACTGTGTGTGACTCTGCCACCCACTATGTGTAACCTTGCCACCCACTGTGTGTGACCCTGACACCCACTGTGTGTAACCTTGCCACGCACTGTGTGTGACCTTGCCACCCACTGTGTGTGACCCTGCCACCCACTGTGTGTGACCCTGCCACCCACTGTGTGTGACCCTGCCACGCACTGTGTGTGACCTTGCCACCCACTGTGTGTGACCCTGCCACCCACTGTGTGTGACTCTGCCACCCACTGTGTGTGACCCTGCCACCCACTGTGTGTGACCCTGACACCCACTGTGTGTGACCCTGCCACCCACTATGTGTAACCTTACCATGCACTGTGTGTGACCCTGCCACCCACTGTGTGTGACCCTGCCACCCACTATGTGTAACCTTGCCACCCACTGTGTGTGGCTCTGCCACCCACTGTGTGTGGCTCTGCCACCCACTGTGTGTAACCCTGCCACCCACTATGTGTAACCTTGCCACCCACTGTGTGTGACCCTGCCACCCACTGTGTGTGACTCTGCCACCCACTATGTGTAACCTTGCCACCCACTGTGTGTGGCTCTGCCACCCACTGTGTGTAACCCTGCCACCCACTGTGTGTGACTCTGCCACCCACTATGTGTAACCTTGCCACCCACTGTGTGTGACCCTGACACCCACTGTGTGTAACCTTGCCACGCACTGTGTGTGACCTTGCCACCCACTGTGTGTGACCCTGCCACCCACTGTGTGTGACCCTGCCACCCACTGTGTGTGACCCTGCCACGCACTGTGTGTGACCTTGCCACCCACTGTGTGTGACCCTGCCACCCACTGTGTGTGACTCTGCCACCCACTGTGTGTGACCCTGCCACCCACTGTGTGTGACCCTGACACCCACTGTGTGTAACCTTGCCACGCACTGTGTGTGACCTTGCCACCCACTGTGTGTGACCCTGCCACCCACTGTGTGTGACTCTGCCACCCACTGTGTGTGACCCTGCCACCCACTGTGTGTGACCCTGACACCCACTGTGTGTAACCTTGCCACGCACTGTGTGTGACCTTGCCACCCACTGTGTGTGACCCTGCCACCCACTGTATGTGACCCTGCCACCCACTGTATGTGACCCTGACACCCACTGTGTGCTTATGTCCTCTATTATTCTTCATATTTCATTAAACAAACTCACTCTTAGTGCAATTTTTAACTTCTTGTTTTCAAGTAAATTAATCTTTTTCTTGTTCAGTAAGTGTTGCTTAAGTTGCAATTAAGAGTTAAAGTGTTCAGTCAGTTCATTCCTTGATCATTTTTTTTATAGTTTTTGTAAACTGCATTTTCGTGTGTGTTAATTTTTTATTATTTCAGTATTGTCTCATTCTGCAATGACTCTTGTGCAAGTGTTGTGCTCCCATTATTTTTTTCTTTCAGAAAATTTCTATGTAGTGTTGTGTTGTGCAGTAATTTTTGATTAGTAATTATTTGCAATATTACTACAGTTTATTTCAGTGCAATATTCTGTGATTTCAGTTTTCCATTTCTTGTTCTGTGCATAATATTTTATTTTTTATGTCACTTTATTTTTTTTTTTAAGAATTGCTTTCCCAGTCCATTTTAATTTGGCACAAGATTTATTGATTCCATTTTATCATTTTTGAGTGATTTATCATTTATTGTAGAATTTCTTTATTGAATTGAGAGTAAAGACAACCACCTAGCAGGTTATTAATAGAATATTCAAGAGGTTGCTAGTAGAATTGCAGTAAATCAACCATTCAAATCATTATGAAGCTGTGTGTAGTCTGTGGTCAGTCAAACAAACGGGCTTCCACATGCATAAATTGTCATTTCTGTGGAAATTGGTGTCACGCCCCTTGTGCAGATATCCAAGAACTAGCTACAAGCAGTATTAAAACAGGGAAGTGTTTTTGGGTATGCCCAAATGAGATAAATCTGTGGACTAAAATCACAAGGGTATTAAAAGAGGTCAACATCAAAGCTGCTTTCATAGAAAACCTGGAAGCTTTCTACAACAGATGGGAACATAAAAAGTCCGGGCTGAATGGTACTGCCCTTGATACTGGCCATGTAGTCAGAAACTGTAAGGCTGGAGATGATGTCCTGGTAGGCAGTAAATGGGGGGCTGATAGTGCTGTCCTGGGAGACAGTAATGGGGAAGCTGGAGGTGCTGTCCTGGGAGACAGTAATGGTGAAGCTAGAGGTGCTGTCCTGGGAGACAGTAATGGTGAAGCTGGAGATGCTGTCCTGGGAGACAGTAATGGGGAAGCTGGAGATGCTGTCCTGGGAGACAGTAATGGTGAAGCTGGAGATTTTGTCCAGGTAGTCGGGAATTATACGCAGGAAGGAATACATATAAATGACCTCATAGGGGACAGGAGCCATAGTAGGGAAACAAGTGTAGTCAAAGATAAGATAAAACCAATATTGCAAACTAGAAATACCGCAGGAAATAGCAAACAAGAGGACTCCACTAGCAATAGTGAGGATATATTACCAAAAACAACTGGTGGGAGCTCCATTGTTGGTGCTAGGGAGGATAGAAGTAAGACAGGGAAACATGCACCAACAGGGAATACAGTCACAGAAACCCAAGGCAAACGGAAACCAAGCCTGTGCACATACTATGCACTCGGTATCTGCTGGCATGGGAAATCTGGAAAAACAGATGGGACGTGCAACTATGACCACCCTAGGAAATGCCATGCCCATATGACAACAGGAAAATGCAAACTCCCTTCCTGTAAGCTTTTTCACCCTGAACTGTGTACCTCTTCAGTACAGGAAAGACTGTGCTATAACTTAAATTGCCAGGCATACCATCTAAAGGGGACAAAAAGATACAAAACATCCAGGCCATGGGAAAACCTGGGTAGCCACAGCCACTCAAGAGGGAGAGGTTTTTTAGTGCCAGGAAGGAAAAAAAACTGGCAGGAAATGGCAGAAATCGTACACCAAATCCAGTCATTCCTGGAGTGGAACCACAGTCGATGGCCTCCACTCCAAACCAACAGATACAGATACTAATGCCGGAAAAAAAATCCCCCCCCAGTACCAACAATACCACCAGTCCGATAACATTCTTCTTTGCAAATATACAGGGTCTAAAGCCAGCAACAAACAACAAAATACCTTTCATCCGTGGACTGCTTGCAGAGGCAAAGGCAATGTTCGCGGCTTTCACTGAGACCCACATAAAGGATCACTTGGACAACGAAATATGGATCCCAGGTTACAACCTATACAGATGTGACAGAGTGAACAGGCAAAAGGGGGGGGTTGGCCTGTACATTGCAGAGTCACTTGTTTGCACAGAACTGCTAAATGCCTCAAATGATGTAGTGGAAGTTTTAGCAGTAAAGGTCGAGAACCAAAACCTAGTCATTGTGATAGTCTACAAGCCTCCGGATGCAACATCCCAGCAATTCCAGGAACAGCTGTTAAAAATTGACCACTGTCTGGAAAACCTTCCAGCTCCTGCACCCAACATCTTGCTCCTGGGGGATTTCAACTTAAGGCACCTAAAATGGAGGAATATAGCAAATAATATTGTTGCAGTACTAACACCAGGAGGCAGCTCTGATGAAAACTCACACTCACGCGAGCTTTTAAATCTCTGCACAAAATTCAATTTAAACCAGCAAATAATAGAGCCTACTAGACTGGAGAATACACTAGACCTCATCTTCACTAACAATGATGATCTGATAAGAAATATCACCATATCAAAAACAATATACTCAGATCACAACATAATTGAGGTTCAGTCATGTATGCGCGGAGCCCCAGACCGCCATAATGAGATTAGTCACGAGGGAGCATTCACCAAATTCAACTTCAATAACAAAAACATAAAGTGGGACCAAGTAAACCAAGTCCTAACCGATATAAGCTGGGAAGATATACTAAGCAACACAGACCCCAACTTATGCCTAGAACAGATTAACTCGGTGGCACTCGATGTATGCACAAGGCTTATTCCTCTAAGAAAAAGGAGGAGTAGATGTAAAACAGAAAGAGACAGGCGCTCCCTTTACAGGCGACGGAAAAGAATAACAGAGCGGCTAAAAGAGGTCAATATATCTGAAATGCGTAGGGAGACACTGGTCAGAGAAATAGCAAGCATCGAACTTAAGCTAAAAGAATCCTTTAGGAGTCAGGAATCGCGGGAAGAACTAAAAGCCATAAATGAAATCGAAAGAAACCCAAAGTATTTCTTCTCCTATGCCAAATCAAAATCGAGAACAACGTCCAGTATTGGGCCCCTACTTAAACAAGATGGGTCCTACACAGATGACAGCAAGGAAATGAGTGAGCTACTCAAGTCCCAATATGACTCAGTTTTTAGCAAGCCGCTAACCAGACTGAGAGTCGAAGATCAAAATGAATTTTTTATGAGAGAGCCACAAAATTTGATTAACACAAGCCTATCCGATGTTATCCTGACGCCAAATGACTTCGAACAGGCGATAAATGACATGCCCATGCACTCTGCCCCAGGGCCAGACTCATGGAACTCTGTGTTCATCAAGAACTGCAAGAAGCCCCTATCACGAGCCTTTTCCATCCTATGGAGCGGGAGCATGGACACGGGGGTCGTCCCACAGTTACTAAAAACAACAGACATAGCCCCACTCCACAAAGGGGGCAGTAAAGCAACAGCAAAGAACTACAGACCAATAGCACTAACATCCCATATCATAAAAATCTTTGAAAGGGTCCTAAGAAGCAAGATCACCACGCATCTAGAAACCCATCAGTTACACAACCCAGGGCAACATGGGTTTAGAACAGGTCGCTCCTGTCTGTCTCAACTATTGGACCACTACGACAAGGTCCTAAATGCACTAGAAGACAAAAAGAATGCAGATGTAATATATACAGACTTTGCAAAAGCCTTCGACAAGTGTGACCATGGCGTAATAGCGCACAAAATGCGTGCTAAAGGAATAACAGGAAAAGTCGGTCGATGGATCTATAATTTCCTCACTGACAGAACACAGAGAGTAGTCGTCAACAGAGTAAAGTCCGAGGCAGCTACGGTGAAAAGCTCTGTTCCACAAGGCACAGTACTCGCTCCCATCTTGTTCCTCATCCTTATATCCGACATAGACAAGGATGTCAGCCACAGCACCGTGTCTTCCTTTGCAGATGACACCCGAATCTGCATGACAGTGTCTTCCATTGCAGACACTGCAAAGCTCCAGGCAGACATCAACCAAATCTTTCAGTGGGCTGCAGAAAACAATATGAAGTTCAACGATGAGAAATTTCAATTACTCAGATATGGTAAACATGAGGAAATTAAATCTTCATCAGAGTACAAAACAAATTCTGGCCACAAAATAGAGCGAAACACCAACGTCAAAGACCTGGGAGTGATCATGTCGGAGGATCTCACCTTCAAGGACCATAACATTGTATCAATCGCATCTGCTAGAAAAATGACAGGATGGATAATGAGAACCTTCAAAACTAGGGAGGCCAAGCCCATGATGACACTCTTCAGGTCACTTGTTCTATCTAGGCTGGAATATTGCTGCACACTAACAGCACCTTTCAAGGCAGGTGAAATTGCCGACCTAGAAAATGTACAGAGAACTTTCACGGCGCGCATAACGGAGATAAAACACCTCAATTATTGGGAGCGCTTGAGGTTCCTAAACCTGTATTCCCTGGAACGCAGGAGGGAAAGATACATGATTATATACACCTGGAAAATCCTAGAGGGACTAGTACCGAACTTGCACACGAAAATCACTCACTACGAAAGCAAAAGACTTGGCAGACGATGCACCATCCCCCCAATGAAAAGCAGGGGTGTCACTAGCACGTTAAGAGACCATACAATAAGTGTCAGGGGCCCGAGATTGTTCAACTGCCTCCCAGCACACATAAGGGGGATTACCAACAGACCCCTGGCAGTCTTCAAGCTGGCACTGGACAAGCACCTAAAGTCAGTTCCTGATCAGCCGGGCTGTGGCTCGTACGTTGGTTTGCGTGCAGCCAGCAGCAACAGCCTGGTTGATCAGGCTCTGATCCACCAGGAGGCCTGGTCTCAGACCGGGCCGCGGGGGCGTTGACCCCCGGAACTCTCTCCAGGTAAACTCCAGGTAAACTGTGCCATTAATTCAAATTAAAGCAAATGTGAGTAAATTTGATTTGAGTGAAGTACAATTTCTCTTGATTATCACAGTGTTGCTTATCCAGCTGAGTGTTTTATGTGAGTTTTCCTTGATCTACAGTGTGACTTGTTATTTTCTTTTACTTATGCAGAATAGTTAAGCATTTTCTTCCCATTTAAGTTTACTGTGTCATATATTCTCTTCATTATTCTTGCTTTTATATCCTTGAGTAAGTTCCCTGAGAAGATGTCCCAGTTACTTTTGCTTGCTCACTTAGTGTATCATGCCAGTCAAAGTAAACATGGATCAGTCCACAGTCCTAATATTCCCTTACTGACTGAAAGACAATACCTAGCTCTTAGACAATGTGTTTGTTCTCACAGCTTGTATCTGAGATTTGTTAAAGTGCTGCGAAATGTGAAGTTCAGATTAAGTCCCTATAGATCCGTGCATTACTTATTAACATAGCCAAGCGGTCAGGCACTAGTAAGACTGTCACTCCTGCCTGGAATCCAACCACAATATCGTGCATGCAGGATAGTGTACAGTTACCTTGGGTTTCAGAGGAACCTCAGACAATCCTGGCTGTTGAGACTACTATCCCTGCGATGGCAACTTGTTCAAGTAGTCGTTCCTTCCAGGGGGCGGTGTGTGAAGAACGTTACTTGTAATGAGTTATGCCATCTCTTGCTGATGTCAAAAGCCGTTGCAGAAAGACGTTTCTGTGGCTAGTGTACTCACTTGAGTGTTGCTGTTGTTCCTTGTGTTCCAGATGGTGATACTATCCTCGTTGACAGTAATCCGTGCACTGTAAAAAGTTGTTTCTCGAGTAATCTTCATGTGTTGTTAACGTTTATAAGCTGATACCTCGTGTCACTGTGTGCGACTCAGTATGAATACCAGTATTGTCGACTGTGTTCATTTCTTTCTCCCCATGCTTGCAGTGAGAGATAGTAGATCCGTTCTCCCTTGCTCATATTGGGTGTTATAGCGTTATCTTTTTTTCAACCGGGGAGAGTCATCCACTCCACCGAGTTTGTTCATTCCTCCAGTAAGAAAGAACCGATCCCTTGTGGTCTGGTGTGATTCGATTCCTACTCCAGGAAGATCTTATTCTGGCTGTGAAGCCACCAACACCCATTAGTGACTCTGTAATAAACAAACCAATAAGAAAGTACTTGATGTCTTGAGAGCCACTATCAATCCCAACAGTGAAACCTGGAATGAAGTTATACCTGATGTTCAATGTGCCATAAATTCTGCTTACAATGCTTCGATAGGTGACACTCCACATTATGCGTTGTATGGTATAGATAAGCGTTTGCCTTGTGAGTTGTTATATTATGCACCAAAACCTAATTACAACCCTGATGATTTCATAGCAACTTGTACCAGCTTAGCTCAAAGTGTTTTTAGAAGAATCCGTGAGACACTTCGTAAGTCAACAACAGAATTTACAAGAGTAACTAATAGCCGTGCTAAGCCGACCAAAGTTAAAGTGGGTTCGAGAGTAATGCTGACTAACTTCAACAAAATATCCGCAATGCCTAAGCTCGATCAGAAGTTTGTTGGTCCTTATAAGTATAAGTTTTGAGAAATTAATACTGGTCAGTATAAGGAATCGCATTTAGATCATATGAAAATAGTATGCGATGTTGAGGATGATATTTCTACCCAGACTAATGTGACAGATGCTGACAATCCTCCTGACTCTGTTCCCTCTACCACTAACACTCAGTCAGATGATCAACCTGAATGTTGTTATTCTTTGTGTACACGGCAAGTAATGAGAAACCCCCAAGTATCTTTTGTAGATACTTGTTCAGATCTCCCTCAGGCAAGGCATGTGTTAGCCATTGCAAAAGAATTCAATCCTCCCAGAGATAACCATTCGCAGAGTTGGGTTTAAATGTACATAGCCTGTTTAATTAGATGATCAAGATGAATGAAGTTGTCAATTGTATGTTTTTTATTAGCTGATCAGTTTTCAGAAATAATTTTTTTTTATGTCCATGTTCCCTCCAAATTCTGAGATTTAACAGTATGACTTGTGTGCACCTGGTCTGTCTTTGCTGTTAATTACTTTCTCCTTTGTAAATGTATATTCTTCCTCAGAATCCGTAGGGTGCATGAATACAGATCGATCAATCAATTCCATCTTTTATTATACTATGATTTGTTCCTTTAATTCATAATGCATTACAATAACACCCATTAATATACCATCCATTAGTTCTAAGTTACATGTGTCTTTGCTATTGTATAGAATCAGCCCAGAGCCACCTGCCTGTTCAGCCTATAGCATAGTATTGTATGTCGAGACGATATACGTAACATTACCGAGCTGTCAGCATAGTTGCTGATCCCCTGTATATGTATATGTTATCTGAGTGTCATAGCAAGTGCCATCCATACGTTTTACATAGATGACCCCTTGCTAGGTTCAGTGGCTAGCATGTGTGACGTAAGGTGATGCTGCATGTGAGCGTTGGGTGCTCTGCCTCTTCCTCAGATTACACGTAGACCTAAAGGCAACAGGACAGGCTAGGCTGGGCTCCCCTTCTCACACTGCTAATATAAGTGTTACCACCCAACAACTTGTGTTTATCTCCAACCATCATATCTCCATGAACCATCTCAACACTGTGTGTGACCTTGCCACCCACTGTGTGTGACCCTGCCACCCACTGTGTGTGACCCTGCCACCCACTCTGTTTGACCCAGCCACCCGCTGTGTGCCAGTGTAGCAACATACTGCTGGTGTTCCCAATGTATAACTTCATCCTCCACTCCATCCTCCACTCCATCCTCCAACAACCTAGCATAAATTCTTTGTCCTCTTCCTCCCACATCCACCATCCCTCTCACCACCCTTCCGGTCGTGCCCCTTCCCTTTCCTCTTCCACCCCATCCCTCTGCTCTCCCCCCACCACTCATCCCCTGCCTCCCCATTCCATCCTGTGGGGTTATGATGACGGAGGGAGGAGAGGGAAGGAACTTATCCCCACCAAAATGACTTATAAAATGCACTCCCTCTCTCCTTCACGCTATCCCTCCCACACAACTCCCTCCCACACCACTCCCTCCCACATCATTCCCTCCCACACTCCCTTCCATGGCTGGCACATTATGTGGTTCACTCAGAAATAACCCAGGTTCAAGTTTCTTTCTGGATAAGACGTATAGGCAAGTCTTACACCTGCTGCTTCTTTGAACCTAGCAGTTAATAGGTACCTGTTGTTGTAGGTAGTATTCTGTGCAGGGCAGGTGTCCTTGCACCTGCTGCCCTTGTCAGCCTAGCAATAAAAAGGTACCTGGGCTGTAGCCGTCTGTTGTGCATGTCCTGTGCATGTCTCCCTGGTACTGGTGGAAACTTTAGGATGTGTTTCCTTAAGACACCTGCTGTCCATGTTCACCTATCAATAAAATATGTACCTGGGTGTTAGTGGACTGGTTTGAGTCGCATCCTGGGGACAAAATTAACTTAATTTGCGGGAAATGCTCAGCATAACAAAGGGCTTTCTATAAAGTAATATATCATTGATGTCAGCTATGGTCTGCATACCTTGTACATGTACTTGTATAAATATATTATTATTATTATTATTATTATTATTATTATTAATATTATTATTATTATTATTAATATTATTATTATTATTAATATTATTATTATTATTATTATTATTATTATTATTATTATTATTATTATAATAATAATTATTATTATTATTATTATTATTATTATTATTATTATAATAATTATTATTATTATTATTATTATTATTATTATTATTATTATTATTATTATTATTATTAATATTATTACACCTGCAGTATGCTGTGGGTAGTATCCTGGGAAGGAACAGAAGGATACCAACGGAAATAAATCATACTGAGTCTCATATGGATGCTGTGTACTCACCTATTTTTACTCACCTAATTGTGGTTGCAGGGGTCGAGACTCAGCTCCTGGCCCCGCCTCTTCACTGAGTGCTTCTAGGTCCTCTCTCTCCCTGCTCCATGAGCTTTATCATACCTCATCTTAAAGTTATGTATGGTTCCTGTGTGTGCGTGAGTGTGTGTATTCACCTATTTGTGGTTACAGGGGTCGATTCACAGCTCCTGGCGTGTGTGTGTGTCATCTTGGAATAGTCATAGTCAGCATTGTTGGGCCTGGCCAGTAACTGGGTAGGTGACAAACTGGACAGGAGTCTCATCCTTGGATGTAGGCATCAGACCAGTGTCGTCCTGTCCCTGTTAAGGGATAGAAAGATCGTGGAACAGACAGAGAAAGAAGAGCACTTGAGTGGGTTTCCCTGGAGCTGGGTTACAGGATGTATTTACCAAGTTAGATAACTGCATGTCAGGTAATGAGAGAACCCTTATTATTATTATTATTATTATTATTATTATTATTATTATTATTATTATTATTATTATTATTATTACTTTATAAAGCTGGAAGTATTTTTGAGGTATTATATATATATATATATATATATATATATATATATATATATATATATATATATATATATATATATATATATATATATATATATATATATATATATATATATACAGTAGTGTGCATATTAATTGGGTCATTGATGAAATAAGAGATTTATTCCGAAAATTAATATTTATTTGAAAAATACACTGCAATATGACAGATAATTGATTTATTAAGAGATATGACTACTCTTTGTTTTTATAAATATTGCTACAATCTCTGGCATAGATTCGACCAATGTTGGAGACATTTTGGCAAGTTCTTCATCATGGTACCAGGTCCTAATAACAGCAACAATTAGCTTCTCCACAGTTGAACAGTCCTGCTTCACCATCCTGCGTTTGGTTATTGCCCGTAGATTCTTAACTGAGTTGAGGTCAGGAGAGTTTCCAGGCCAGTTTAGGACACATAGCCCACTTTCTTCGAAGAATGTCAGCATTTTTCTGGAAGTGTGACATGGAGCAAGATCCTGCTGGATCCTGGTTGATCAGACCCTGATCCACCATGAGGCCTGGTCTCAGACCGAGCAGCGGGGGCGTTGACCCCCTAAACCCTCTCCAGGTAAACTCCATCAGGAAAGTCTCTATCTACAATGCGAAGTAAATGAGTTGCCAAGATTGTCTTGTATTTTTCACTGTTCATCGTTCCCTCAACAAAAACAAGCCGTCCAAGACTTTGGCAGTAAAATTACGCCAAAACATCTTCTTACGCAGGTGTTCTGGCGCTTGTTGAATGTGTTCATTCTGAAGAAGTTCACCTTTGCTCCATCTCACTACCACTTCATTCATGTAGGTTCGCCGGTACTTCCGGCTCGGGTCTTCTCCAGATGGCGACCCGGCGGGCGTCACTACCACTGAAAATATAACTTTGCCAGATGGACTATTGTCACACCCTGCGTCATTATGTACTGGAGTGTGATCAAATTAATGAATTTAGAAACAACTCACTCAGAAATGTTCAAGAAATGGCAAAGTATTTTATCCACAGTGGTATATTACAGACCATTCTGGAGAAATACCCTGACTTTGCTAGCTGTAAATAATGCATTACCATGTGTGTGTGTGTGTGTGTGTGTGTGTGTGTGTGTGTGTGTGTACTCACCTAATTGTACTCACCTAATTGTGGTTGCAGGGGTCGAGACTCAGCTCCTGGCCCCGCCTCTTCACTGATCGCTACTGGATCCTCTCTCTCTCTGCTTCCTGAGCTTTGTCATACCTCTTCTTAAAACTATGTATGGTTCCTGCCTCCACTACTTCACTTGCTAGGCTATTCCACTTGCTGACAACTCTATGACTGAAGAAATACTTCCTAACGTCCCTGTGACTCGTCTGAGTCTTCAGCTTCCAGTTGTGACCCCTTGTCCCTGTGTCCCCTCTCTGGAACATCCTATCTCTGTCCACCTTGTCTATTCCCCGCAGTATCTTGTATGTCGTTATCATGTCTCCCCTGACCCTTCTGTCCTCCAGTGTCGTCAGTCCGATTTCCCTTAACCTTTCCTCGTACGACATTCCCTTGAGCTCTGGGACTAGCCTTGTTGCAAACCTTTGTACTTTCTCTAACTTCTTGACGTGCTTGACCAGGTGTGGGTTCCAGACTGGTGCTGCATACTCCAGTATGGGCCTAACATACACAGTGTACAGTGTCTTGAACGATTCCTTATTGAGGTATCGGAACGCTATTCTCAGGTTTGCCAGGCGCCCGTATGCTGCAGCGGTTATTTGGTTGATGTGTGCCTCCGGTGATGTACTCGGTGTTATGGTCACCCCAAGGTCTTTCTCCCTGAGTGAGGTCTGTAGTCTTTGTCCACCTAGCCTATATTCTGTCTGCGGTCTTCTTTGCCCCTCCCCAATCTTCATGACTTTGCATTTGGCTGGATTGAATTCGAGGAGCCAGTTACTGGACCACATGTCCAGCCTCTCCAGGTCTCTTTGCAGTCCTGCCTCATCCTCGTCCGATTTAATTCTTCTCATCAACTTCACGTCATCTGCGAACAGGGACACTTCAGAGTCTATTCCTTCCATCATGTCGTTCACATATATCAAAAATAGCACTGGTCCTAGAACTGACCCCTGTGGGACCCCGCTCGTAACAGGCGCCCACTGTGATACCTCTTCACGTACCATGACTCGTTGCTGCCTCCCTGTCAGGTATTCCCTTATCCATTGCAGTGCCCTTCCTTTTATGTGTGCCTGATCCTCCAGCTTCTGCACTAATCTCTTGTGGGGAACTGTGTCAAAGGCCTTCCTGCAGTCTAGGAAAACGCAATCTACCCAACCCTCTCTCTCGTGTCTTACTTCTGTTACCTTGTCATAAAACTCCAGGAGGTTTGTGATACAAGATTTGCCTTCCATGAACCCATGCTGGTTTTCATTTATAATCTTGTTCCTTTCCAGGTGTTCGACCACTCTCCTCCTGATAATCTTCTCCATGACTTTGCACACAATACATGTCAGAGACACAGGTCTGTAGTTTAGTGCCTCGTTTCTGTTTCCTTTCTTAAATATGGGGACTACATTAGCTGTCTTCCATTTCTCAGGTAGTTGCCCAGTTTCAAGGGATGTGTTGAAGATTGTGGTTAGAGGCACACACAGCATCTCTGCTCCTTCTCTAAGGACCCATGGGGAGATGTTGTCCGGTCCCATCGCCTTTGAGGTGTCAAGGTCACTTAAGAGCTTCTTCACCTCCTCCTCAGTTGTTCGTATGTCATCCAACACTTGTTGGTATATTCCCTCTTGATGTTCCCTTCTGTGCTGTCTTCCCACAGCCCTTCCTGTCTCTACTGTAAAAACTTCCTTAAATCTCCTGTTCAGCTCCTCACATACCTCCTGATCATTTCTTGTGAGTTCTCCACCTTCTGTCCTTAATCTGATCACCTGGTCTTTGACTGTTGTCTTCCTCCTGATGTGGCTATACAACAGTTTCGGGTCAGTCTTGATTCTCGATGCTATGTCATTTTCATACTGTCGCTGGGCCTCCCTCCTTACCTGTGCGTACTCATTCCTGGCTCTGCGACTGATCTCCCTATTTTCGTGTGTTCTCTGCCTTCTGTACTTTTTCCATTCTCTATTGCACTTTGTTTTTGCCTCCTTACACCGTCGGGTAAACCAGGGGCTTGTTCTGGTCTTCCCGTTGTTACTGTTGCCCTTGGGAATGAACCTTTCCACTGCCTCCTTGCATTTTGTTGCTACATATTCCATCATTTCATTTACTGGCTTTCCTGCCAGTTCTCTGTCCCACTGGACCTCCCGCATGAAGTTCTTCAACCCTATGTAGTCCCCTCTTTTATAGTCAGGCTTTTCCCATTCTACTCCTGTTATTCTCTCCACTTGCAGCTCTACTATGTATTCAAAGCACAGAACCACGTGGTCGCTAGCTCCTAGGGGACTCTCATACTTGATATCCTCAATGTCTGAGCTGCCCAGGGTGAACACAAGGTCCAATCTTGCTGGTTCATCCTCCCCTCTCACTCTGGTAGTGTCCTTAACATGTTGGTGCATGAGGTTTTCCAGCACCACGTCCAACATCCTGGCTCTCCATGTTTCGGGACCCCCATGTGGCTCCAGGTTTTCCCAGTCAATCTCCCTGTGGTTGAAATCCCCCATAACCAGCAACTTTGCTCTGCTGGAGTGAGCTCTTCTTGCCACCTCAGCAAGTGTGTCCACCATTGCTCTGTTGCTCTCTTCATATTCCTCTCTTGGCCTCCTGCAGTTCTGTGGTGGATTATACATCACTGCAATGACCACTTTGTGTTCCCCAGACTGAAGTGTACCTGCTATGTAGTCTCTTTCTCCTGTCTCATCTATTCCTTCCATTTTCTCGAATTTCCATCTGTTTTTTACGAGCAGAGCAACCCCACCTCCCCCCCTACCCCTTCTATCTTTCCTCATGATCTGGTATCCTTGTGGGAAGATTGCATCTGTTATTGTCTCCATGAGTTTTGTTTCTGTAACTGCTATGATGTCTGGGGACTTCTCATTGATTCTTTCTTGCCATTCCTCATGTTTATTCGTTAATCCATCTGCATTTGTGTACCAAACCTTCAACTTCTGTTCTAATACTGTAACTGTGGTGCGGGGGGTGGAAACAGAGGGATCGGTGTGTGATGGTTGGTTTGGAATGTTCAGTTGCCTTGGGGGTGTCGTGGCTGGAGTCCTTCTGCAGGTGTTTCTGGGGGGTGCGCTTGTCCTTCCATTTGATCCTGGGTTATTCTGCTCTCCTTTTTCATTTCCTCCCATTTCTCCTTTCGTTTTTGAACTCTCTCTTTCATTGTCTTCCTTTCGTCCTGTGTTCTGTCTCGGTCGAGGTACACACTCCGGAACTCCTGCTTGCCTCTCAGCCGTGCTTTCTCCTGCAGGATCATGGTTCGGGTTGATTCTGCCTTGAAAATTACTTTGAGAGGCCGATTCCTTTTCTTTGTGAACCACCCAATTCTCCGAAAATTTGCCACCTGGGTCATGTCCCCCTCGCCTATCACCTTCATGATGTCTTCAATCGCTTTTTTCTCCTCCTGCTTTCTTTCATCATAAGTTTCCCCTTTAGCTTCGTCTAGCCCATAGACAAACACGGATCTCTCCCTTTCCACCTCCCACTGTGACTCCCATTGCATCCTCTGATGTGTTTTAGTTCCTTCCCGTGGAGTGTTCCTTCCTTCAGTCCCTTCCCTCGTTATGGCCCCTATGCTTCTTGGTTTATCCTTCCTGCTCACTTGCTCCTGGCCCCCACAGGTATCTGGTAAGGTCCTTGCACATGTCCTAGTTCCATCAATGTCTTCCAACCTCTCTTTCTGTCCTAGAGTGCTCCCTGTCTTTGTTTTGGCCCCATGTGGGTTTGACAGGACCTCTGCATACAGTTTAGTTTCCATGCTTCCTTCGGACCTGTTGTCTGTGTTCGATGTAGCCATTGCCGATGCTACTTCTGTAATATCTTTGTCTCTGTGCTGTTTCAGATGTGGGTGTGTATGTGTGTGGGTGTGGGTGTGTGGGTGTGTGGGTGTGTGGGTGTGGGTGTGTGTGTGCGTGCGTGTGCGTGTGTGTGTGTGTTAGTGTGTGTGTGTGGGTGTGCGTGCTTGTGTTTATGCATATATTTGTACTCTCGTGTGCATGTGTCTGTGCGTGCGCCCTCGTGTGTGTATGTGTGCGCGCGCGCGCGCTCGTGTGGGTGTATGACCCACTTAATATTTGTATTTATAACTCATTACAATTGTGACCAGGTGTGGACGTATCAGTGGTTCATTACTTTGTAATTTGTTCATGACTGTAACCATGTATAGGAGTGAAGCTGATTCATTACCTCTGTAACTTGCCATGATTGTGACCAGATCTACCTGGAGTTCATTGCCTTTGTAACTAGTTCAGCTATCATAACTTTGGGGCCCAGTCCCTGGACCCATTATGTGCCTTTGTAATCTTTTGTCTACCGCCCACAGGATGGGTATGGGGTGCATAATAAAGATATTAAACTAAAACTCTATTCATCTGCAGTCCATCCCTTATGATCGAGTGCTTACCGCAGCCGTTTTTTCTTCATAGCAGCAGTCAATAACAGTTTCTTTGCCGGCTTTTTGGCAGTTCTACTATCTTCAAGGAGCCTTCGTCAAACAGTTGAAAAATCAACATTTATGCCAACTGGAGTCAAATCTTTGTAGATCTTCGTCGGTTTTCTTGGGATGCTTCACACTATTTCTTATGATAGCCTTGTCATCGTGAGGTGTTGTCTGCTTATTTCTAGAGGACATAATTTCTGAGGGTGACTACAAACCTGAGAAAGTGTCTGGGAGGCTTCGGGAAAAGGTTATCCAAATAGTTGGGTGGGAATGGTTGGTTCTGAGGAGCTGCCTTAAATGGACCAGTAGGCCTGCTGCTGCATTGTTTCATTCTTATGTTCTTACTGGGGTGGCAAGATTACGTTGGAAAACACCGTCATAAGCTCACACCACAAGCAAGAGAAAAGTGCACCTGGATTAAAGTCAACATGGGATCATTTCAGCTTCTTTGTGCTAATGCATCAGGTGATTTTAAGTCGAGTCTATGTTTATTTATTGTTCTCAGAATTATCATGTTTTGAAAGGTAATGACACAACCACCTTGCAAGTCATATGGAGGTCTAACAAGACAGCATGGATGAACGAGGCATTGTTCATTGATGGGATTAAGAATCATATTCCGTCAGTCAAAATATACCTGAATAGAGAGAACCTTGCATTCATGGTTCTCCTCATTCTTGATAATTCTCAGAGCCATCCTCAGCTCTTGGGCTCTGCAGAGCTAACTGTGTGGGCTGTGCCTTGCGTTTTTACTAACAAATATGATGTGTTTGATATAACAACTAGGCTGAGGAGTGAGTAAGACATTTAAATGTTTCCACATACAAAAGTTGATGCAGAAATTGCTCTTACCGATGGATGGCAACTCAAACATAAATTTAACATTACAGATGCAATAGTGGGCCCCATTCACCAGTGATGTTAGCTTCAACTGCTTCACTTTGCCGCAGCTTTTGTTAAATGTCACTGCATACTTATGGGCTTGAGGGACTGGCCACCTCCTACCAAAACTGATCCTATCAAAACCTCTTCTACTGTCTCCAGTGCTATATATATTCACATATATTCGATTGGAAAAGTCTGTCATGCAGGCAAAACATATCAGTAATAAAAGTGCCCAGGTGTTGCATATGCACCAGTTATCAGAATTAAGGTAAAAAATCAAATAATTTATAACATTTTAGGATGCATGTGTTACATTTTAATTATGTACACCTCACTACATCCACCTTCAGTTACATTATTTCTATTATCAGATCCAAAATCTTGTTCGACTTTCATGAAAATGTCAGAAACGTAACCCTATTTTCTCCATACGTTTATCAATTCGCTTAACAGGATTTTAAATTACATGTTGTTTTCAGGAACGTAACAGTGGTGTTATTGGAGAATACTGTATACGCAAAGATGAGTTGAGGCCCAAGAGCTGGAGACTGAAGAAGCTGGAGATTTAATCAATATCTTCAAGTAAATAAAGGAAATGTGTACTATGAGAAGAGGTTCAAGTCAGAGTCCCAGTATGTACAGATGGAAAACTGGAGCATAATTAACTGAGTTCTCCCTTGAACCGGGGCATTTTGACTGAGTTCTCCCTTGAACTGTGGCATAGTTAACCGAGTTCTCCAGGTCTCCGACAGCCTCCAAGTCCGTGGCAGCCTCCAAGTCTGTGGCAGCCTCCAGGTCTGTGGCAGCCTCCAGGTCTGTGGCACCCTCCAGGTCTGTGGCACCCTCCAAGTCTGTGGCAGCTCCAGGTCTGTGGCAGCCTCCAGGTCTGTGGCAGCCTCCAGGTCTGTGGCAGCCTCCAGGTCTGTGGCAGCCTCCAGGTCTGTGGCAGCCTCCAGGTCTGTGGCAGCCTCCAGGCTTGTGGCAGCCTCCAGGCCTGTGGCAGCCTCCAGGCTTGTGGCAACCTCCAGGCTTGTGGCAGCCTCTCTTCCTTGTGTATCTCTTTGTATCTCTCTAAGATACATAACTGCATTATATAAAACCTTAGTATCCCAAGGTTAATCTTATCATGTACCTCTTCAGTGATAAGAGATACTAGATGTAGTAAGTCAAACTTGGACCTGACTAGCTTGTGCTAGTAGGTCTGATGTGGGGCTCCATCTTCTTAAGTGGATGTGACTTGGACCTGACTGGTTTGTGCTAGTAGGTCTGATGTTGGGCTCTATCTTCTTAAGTGGATGTGACTTGGACCTGACTGGTTTGTGCTAGTAGGTCTGATGTTGGGCTCTATCTTCTTAAGTGGATGTGACTTGGACCTGACTAGCTTGTGCTAGTAGGTCTGATGTTGGGCTCTATCTTCTTAAGTGGATGTGACTTGGACCTGACTGGCTTGTGCTAGTAGGTCTGATGTTGGGCTCTATCTTCTTAAGTGGATGTGACTTGGACCTGACTGGTTTGTGCTAGTAGGTCTGATGTTGGGCTCTATCTTCTTAAGTGGATGTGACTTGGACCTGACTAGCTTGTGCTAGTAGGTCTGATGTTGGGCTCTATCTTCTTAAGTGGATGTGACTTGGACCTGACTAGCTTGTGCTAGTAGGTCTGATGTTGGGCTCTATCTTCTTAAGTGGATGTGACTTGGACCTGACTGGTTTGTGCTAGTAGGTCTGATGTTGGGCTCCATCTTCTTAAGTGGATGTGACTTGAACCTGACTGGTTTGTGCTAGTAGGTCTGATGTTGGGCTCTATCTTCTTAAGTGGATGTGACTTGGATCTGACTGGTTTGTGCTAGTAGGTCTGATGTTGGGCTCTATCTTCTTAAGTAGATGTGACTTGGACCTGACTGGTTTGTGCTAGTAGGTCTGATGTTGGGCTCCATCTTCTTAAGTGGATGCGACTTGGACCTGACTGGTTTGTGCTAGTAGGTCTGATGTTGGGCTCCATCTTCTTAAGTGGATGTGACTTGAACCTGACTGGTTTGTGCTAGTAGGTCTGATGTGGGGCTCCATCTTCTTAAGTGGATGTGACTTGAACCTGACTGGTTTGTGCTAGTAGGTCTGATGTTGGGCTCTGTCTTCTTAAGTGGATGTGACTTGGACCTGACTGGTTTGTGCTAGTAGGTCTGATGTTGGGCTCTATCTTCTTAAGTGGATGTGACTTGGACCTGACTGGTTTGTGCTAGTAGGTCTGATGTTGGGCTCTATCTTCTTAAGATGATGTGACTTGGACCTGACTGGTTTGTGCTAGTAGGTCTGATGTTGGGCTCTATCTTCTTAAGTGGATGTGACTTGGACCTGACTGGTTTGTGCTAGTAGGTCTGATGTTGGGCTCTATCTTCTTAAGTGGATGTGACTTGGACCTGACTGGTTTGTGCTAGTAGGTCTAATGTTGGGCTCTATCTTCTTAAGTGGATGTGACTTGGACCTGACTGGTTTGTGCTAGTAGGTCTGATGTTGGGCTCCATCTTCTTAAGTGGATGCGACTTGGACCTGACTGGTTTGTGCTAGTAGGTCTGATGTTGGGCTCCATCTTCTTAAGTGGATGCGACTTGGACCTGACTGGTTTGTGCTAGTAGGTCTGATGTGGGGCTCCATCTTCTTAAGTGGATGTGACTTGGACCTGACTGGCTTGTGTTAGTAGGTCTGATGTGGGGCTCCATCCTTCTTAAGTGGATGTGACTTGGACCTGACTGGTTTGTGCTAGTAGGTCTGATGTTGGGCTCCATCTTCTTAAGTGGATGTGACTTGGACCTGACTGGTTTGTGCTACTAGGTCTGATGTGGGGCTCCATCTTCTTAAGTGGATGTGACTTGGACCTGACTGGTTTGTGCTAGTAGGTCTGATGTTGGGCTCCATCTTCTTAAGTGGATGTGACTTGGACCTGACTGGTTTGTGCTAGTAGGTCTGATGTTGGGCTCCATCTTCTTAAGTGGATGCGACTTGGACCTGACTGGTTTGTGCTAGTAGGTCTGATGTTGGGCTCCATCTTCTTAAGTGGATGCGACTTGGACCTGACTGGTTTGTGCTAGTAGGTCTGATGTGGGGCTCCATCTTCTTAAGTGGATGTGACTTGGACCTGACTGGCTTGTGTTAGTAGGTCTGATGTGGGGCTCCATCCTTCTTAAGTGGATGTGACTTGGACCTGACTGGTTTGTGCTACTAGGTCTGATGTGGGGCTCCATCTTCTTAAGTGGATGTGACTTGGACCTGACTGGCTTGTGCTAGTAGGTCTGATGTGGGGCTCCATCTTCTTAAGTGGATGCGACTTGGACCTGACTGGTTTGTGCTAGTAGGTCTGATGTGGGGCTCCATCTTCTTAAGTGGATGTGACTTGGACCTGACTGGCTTGTGTTAGTAGGTCTGATGTGGGGCTCCATCCTTCTTAAGTGGATGTGACTTGGACCTGACTGGTTTGTGTTAGTAGGTCTGATGTGGGGCTCCATCTTCTTAAGTGGATGTGACTTGGACCTGACTGGCTTTGGCCAGTAGTTTGGGTGACTTGTAGGTGACTTAGACCTGCCTAGCATGGGCCAGTAGGCCTTCTGCAGTGCTCCTTCTTATGTTCTTATGTATCGGAGACCTGGCAGATTGGCTTATATTGGTTAAAATTACGTTAGACAGTAATAGCACAGTACAACAGTAGACCTGTGTACCCATGCAGTGTTACAACATCGACTGCCCTGCATACCATCTAAAAGGGACCAGGAGGCACAGACCCCACAAGACAAACAATAGTAGCTACGACAACCCAACTCCAGGTGATTTTTTAGTGGCAGGAAACAGAAAAAGAAAATGGAAGGAAATAAAAATAGTCCACCACCTCGGAGCCTTGTGACCACCCATGGCCCTCCAGAATTACAACTACTGATGCCAATAACAAAATCCCCCTAACAAACACAGAATACAACCTCGTTCATATTTGCTAATATACAGGGCCTTAAGCCATCCACCAACAACAAAATACCTTTTATCAGTGGACTTCTAGAGGAGTCTAATGCAATGTTTGCAGCCTTCACAGAGACTCACACAAAAGATCACTTTGACAGTGAAATATGGATAAGTGGTTACAACCTTTTTAGATGCGACAGAAAAAACAGGCAACAAGGGGGGGTTGGCCTGTATGTCAAAGAGTCCCTTATCTGCACGGAATTGCTGAACACCACAAATGAGGTAGTTGAAGTTCTATCAATAAAGATCGAGAACCAAAACCTAGTCATTGTGGTTGTATACAAGCCACCAGATGCAACCTCACAACAGTTCAAGGAACAGCTACTGAAAATTGATTACTGTTTGGAAAACCTTCCAGCTCCATCCCCAAACATCTTACTGCTTGGTGATTTCAACCCAAGGCATACAAAATGGAAGAATGTAGCAAATAATGTTATAGCTGAAACAATCCCCGGAGGTAGCGCAGATGAAAGGTCACACACACATGAGCTACTAAGTCTCTGCGAAAAACACACCTTAAGCCAGCAGATAGTGGAGCCAACAAGACTAGAAAACACACTTGACCTTATCTTCACAAATAATGAGGACCTGATAAGAGACATAAGAATATCAAAAACAACTAATTCCGATCACAACCTAATCGAAGTCCAGACGTACATGCATAGGGGTCCTGATCAGCAGAATGCATGTACCTGTGAAGGTGTCTTCACAAAATACAACTTCAACAACAAGAACATCAACTGGGACCAGGTAAACCATGCCCTAAACGAAACATGTTGGTAAGATGTCTTAAATGACATGGATCCAAACCAGTGCCTTGAAAGAATCAACTTCCTGGCAGCCGAAGCATGTTCTAGGCATATTCCCCTAAGAAAGAAGAGCAGGAGTAAACTGGAGAGAGAAAGACGCTCCCTCTACAGAAGACGACAAAGAGTCACTGAGCTCCTCAGGAGTGCTAGAATATCTGATACACGAAAGGAGGTGCTGACCAGGGAAGTGGAAACTATCAAACTTAAGTTAAATGACTCTTACAGGAACCAGGAGAGGCAGGAGGAGCTTAAAGCTATTAGTGAAATTGAAAGAAATTCAAAATATTTCTTTCCATATGCCAAAAACAAGGCAAATACCACATCTAGTATTGGGCCCTTACTCAGACAGGATGGGACTTACACAGATGACAACAAGGAAATGAGTGAAATATTGAAATCCCAGTACGACTCTGTGTTTAGTGAACCACTAATCGATCTGAGTATCGACGACCCAAATGATTTCTTCATGAATGAGCCTCAAAACTCCATAAATGTATGCCAGATTTCTGACATTACCCTAACTCCGATAGATTTCGAAAAAGCCATTGACAACATGCCTATGCACTCAGCCCCGGGCCCAGACTCGTGGAGCTCTGTTTTCATTAAGAACTGCAAGAAACTCCTCTCGCGTGCCCTAAGTACACTACGGAGGAGGAGCTTGGACATGGGTGAAATTCCAGTCACTTAAAACAACGGATATAGCCCCACTCCATAAAGGTGGCAGCAAAGCATTAGCTAAGAACTATAGACCAATAGCTCTGACGTCCCACATCATAAAAATCTTTGAAAGAGTGCTAAGAAGCAGGATTGCAAATCACCTGGATTCCCAAAATCTGCACAATCCAGGGCAACATGGGTTCAGGGCAGGTCGCTCCTGCCTCTCACAACTACTGGATCACTATGACATGGCCTTGGATGCACTGGAAGAAAATCAGAATGCAGATGTAATATACACAGACTTTGCAAAAGCATTTGACAAATGCGATCATGGCGTAATAGCCCATAAAATACGTGCTAAAGGAATAACTGGGAAAGTGGGGAGATGGATCTTCAACTTCCTAACAAATCGAACACAAAGAGTAGTGGTCAACAGAGTTAAATCGGAGGCTGCCATAGTGAAGAGCTCTGTTCCACAAGGCACAGTACTCGCCCCCATCTTATTCCTTATCCTCTTATCAGACATAGACAGAGATATACACCACAGCACCGTATCATCCTTTGCGGATGATACTAGGATCTGCATGAGGCTGTCATCTGCTGAGGACGCGGTTAACCTCCAAGAAGATATAAACAAAGTTTTCCAGTGGGCAACAGTAAACAATATGATGTTCAATGAGGACAAATTCCAACTACTCCGTTATGGAACACTGGAGGAGATAATAACTAGAACAGAGTATACTACAGACTCTGGCCATACAATAGAGTGGAAAAATAATGTAAGGGACCTGGGAGTAGTAATGTCTGAGGATCTCACTTTCAAGGATCACAACAGTGCCACGATCACACGTGCAAAGAAAATGATAGGATGGATAATGAGAACTTTCAAAACGAGAGATGCTAAGCCAGTGATGATCCTTTTCAAATCACTTGTTCTCTCTAGGCTGGAATACTGCTGTACATTAACATCTCCATACAAAGCAGGTGAAATCGCAGATCTAGAGAGTGTACAGAAATCCTTTACTGCACGTATAAGTTCTGTCAAGCACCTTAACTACTGGGAACGCTTGGAAGCACCTGACTTGTACTCGTTGGAATGCAGGAGGGAGAGATATATCATAATCTACACTTGGAAAATCTTGGAAGGAATGGTCCCAAATCTGCACACAGAAATCACTCCCTACGAAAGTAAAAGACTGGGTAGGCGATGCAAAATGCCGCCAATAAAAAGTAGGGGCGCCATTGGTACACTAAGGGAAAACATCATAAGTGTCCGGGGCCCAAGACTGTTCAACAGCCTCCCATCAAGCATTAGGGGAATTGCCAATAAACCCCTGGCTGCCTTCAAGGGAGAGCTGGACAGATACCTAAAGTCAGTGCCGGATCAGCCGGGCTGTGGCTCGTACATTGGACTGCGTGCGGCCAGCAGTAACAGCCTAGTTGATCAGGCCCTGATCCATCGGGAGGCCTGGTCATGGACCGGGCCGCGGGGGCGTTGATCCCCGGAATAATCTCCAGGTAACCTCCAGGTAAGTACTCATGCTAGACAGGGGAAGCCATACTAGACAGGGGAAGCCATGCTAGACAGGGGAAGCCATGCTAGACAGGGGAAGCCATACTAGACAGGGGAAGCCATGCTAGACAGGGGAAGCCATGCTAGACAGGGGAAGCCATACTAGACAGGGGAAGTCATGCTAGACAGGGGAAGCCATACTAGACAGGGGAAGCCATACTAGACAGGGGAAGCCATGCTAGACAGGGGAAGCCATACTAGACAGGGGAAGCCATGCTAGACAGGGAAAGCCATACTAGACAGGGGAAGCCATACTAGACAGGGGAAGCCATGCTAGACAGGGGAAGCCATACTAGACAGGGGAAGCCATGCTAGACAGGGGAAGCCATACTAGACAGGGGAAGCCATGCTAGACAGGGGAAGCCATGCTAGACAGGGGAAGCCATGCTAGACAGGGGAAGCCATACTAGACAGGGAAGCCATACTAGACAGGGGAAGCCATGCTAGACAGGGGAAGCCATGCTAGATAGGGGAAGCCATGCTAGACAGGGGAAGCCATGCTAGACAGGGGAAGCCATGCTAGACAGGGGAGGCCATGCTAGACAGGGGAAGCCATGCTAGACAGGGGAAGCCATACTAGACAGGGGAAGCCATGCTAGACAGAGGAAGCCATGCTAGACAGGGGAAGCCATGCTAGACAGGGGAAGCCATGCTAGACAGTGGAAGCCATACTAGACAGGGGAAGCCATGCTAGACAGGGGAAGCCATACTAGACAGGGGAAGCCATGCTAGACAGGGGAAGCTATACTAGACAGGGGAAGCCATGCTAGACAGGGGAAGCCATGCTAGACAGGGGAAGCCATGCTAGACAGGGGAAGCCATGCTAGACAGGGGAAGCCATGCTAGACAGGGGAAGCCATGCTAGACAGGGGAAGCCATGCTAGGCAGTGGAAGCCATGGTAGACAGGGGAAGCCATGCTAGACAGGGGAAGCCATGCTAGATAGGGGAAGCCATGCTAGACAGGGGAAGCCATGCTAGACAGGGGAAGCCATGCTAGACAGGGGAAGCCATGCTAGACAGGGGAAGCCATGCTAGACAGGGGAAGCCATGCTAGACAGGGGAAGCCATACTAGACAGGGGAAGCCATGCTAGACAGGGGAAGCCATGCTAGACAGGGGAAGCCATGCTAGACAGGGGAAGCCATGCTAGACAGGGGAAGCTACGCTAGACAAGTAGTACGTACTCATCTTTTGTATATAGTTCTTCTGTCTTCAAGTTATGTCCTGGAATTTGTATTGATAAAGCCACTGGATGGCGAAACATCTACAATAAAGATACCCAGATGTTGCACGAGTCATGTTAGACAGGTGGTACTCATGTTAGACAGGTGGTAGTCATGTTAGACAGGTGGTACTCATGTTAGACAGGTGGTACTCATGTTAGACAGGTGGTAGTCATGTTAGACAGGTGGTAGTCATGTTAGACAGGTGGTAGTCATGTTAGACAGGTGGTACTCATGTTAGACAGGTAGTAGCCATGCTAGAAACAGTGGTGGTGGTGTTGCGAAACATTGATGGTGGTGATGAGAAACAGTGGTGGTGGTGGTGTTGAGAAACAGTGGTGGGGCTGCTGAGAAACAGTAGTGGTGGGGTTGAGAAACAGTGGTGATGATGTTGAGAAACAGTAGAGGTGGTGATGTTGAGAAACAGTAGTGATGGTGGTGTTGAGAAACAGTAGAGGTGGTGATGTTGAGAAACAGTAGTGATGGTGGTGTTGAGAAACAGTAGTGATGAGTTGAGAAACAGTGGTGGTGGTGTTGAGAAACAATGATGGTGGTGATGAGAAACAATGGTGATTGTGGTGTTGAGAAACAGTGGTGGTGGTGGTGAGAAACATTGATGGTGGTGTTGAGAAACAGTGGTGGTAGTGTTGAGAAACAGTGGTGGTGGTGGAGTTGAGAAACAGTAGTGGTGGTGGTGGTGTTGAGAAACAGTAGTGGTGGTGGTGGTGTTGAGAAACAGTAGTGGTGGTGGTGGTGGTGTTGAGAAACAGTGGTGGTAGTGTTGAGAAACAGTGGTGGTAGTGTTGAGAAACAGTGGTGGTGGTGGTGTTGAGAAACAGTGATGGTGGTGGTGGTGTTGAGAAAGTGGTGGTGAGAAACATTGGTGGTGAAGTTGAGAAACAGTGGTGGTGGTGGTGAGAAACAGTGGTGGGGGTGGTGCTGAGAAACAGTGGTGGTGTTGAGAAACAGTGGGGGGGGTGAGAAACAGTGGTGGTGAGAAAAAGTGGTGGTGCTCGTGAGAAACATTGGTGCTGGAAGTGAGAAACAGTGGTTCTGGAGAGAAACAGTGGTGGTGGTGTTAAGAAACAGTGATGGTGTTGGTGGTGGTAGTGAGAAACAGTGGCGGTGGAGGTGTTGAGAAACAGCGGTGGTGGTGGTAGTGAGAAACAGTAGTGGTGGTGTTGATAAACAGTTGTGATGGTAGTGAGAAACAGTGGTGGTGGTGTTGAGGAACAGTGATGGTGTTGAGAAACCGTGGTGCTGGTGAGAAAGTGGTGGTAGGGAGAAACAGTGGTGGTGGTGGGGAGAAACAGTGGTGGTGGTAGTGGTGGTGGTAGTGGTGGTGGGGAGAAACAGTGGTGGTGGTGGTGGTGGTGGTGGTGGTGGGGAGAAACAGTGGTGGTGGTCGTGGGGAGGAGTGCGTCAATACTTTAGTGGTGGTGGCGTGGATGGCGAGGTTTGGCAAGTTCCTCCTCGCCTCCCTCCACCTCAACCCCAGGGTGGATGATGAGAGAGAGAGAGAGAGAGGGAGAGGGAGAGAGAGAGGAGAGAGGGAGGAAGGAGAAGCCTCTCCCACCAACACACCACCTCCACCCCTCCAACACCCCCCACAACACTCCTCCCCAGGCAGCTATTATACAGTGTAGCGGTGCTCAGTATAGCCGGTGCTGCAGCTGCGCTGGGGAGGCAACGCCCGGCTGACACTCTCCTCCCCTTCCCCACACTACTCTCTCCCCCTTCAACCACCACCATCTGCCCTCCGTTTCCCCCCTACCAAGCCCCACAGAACTCCCCCTTAGTCGTGGTATTCTGGCCTTCCGCTAGGGTTGGTCGGCAGCCTGCCTGCCTGCCTGCCTGCCTGCTGGCCTGCCTGCCAGTCTGCTGGTCTGCCAACTTCACGCTCTTACACCACCCGCTTTATGGTCTCCCCCGGACTCTCTCTCTCCTCCCAACTTATTTCAGGGAGTAATGGGGGAAAATAAAGACTTCAGCGGGGTTTTGTTGGTCCTCTATTAACAGGTGCGTTGGCGTGGATATTAGCGTTGTACTCTGGGCTGCAAGTGCGTTTAGGACCGCACTCTGCGGCCTCTGTTAAGGTTCACACACTCACGCTGCTCTGACCTGCTCTAACTCTTAAGACACTAGGTTCTAAAGCACTCCTTAACACGCTCAAAAACACTCTTTAATCATTTAAATATTCCAGCGCATTCTGCAGCGCACTCTAACACACCCTGGAATATTACAACGCGCTCTAGCGCACTTGGTTGCCAGAGTTGTCGAGGAGGTAAAATCCGTTTGAAAGTTTTGAAAAAGACTACACATGAACAATAGAATCAGCCTAGTCACTCCACCACCGCACAGTGCACTCCAACGCTCTCAACGCACCCCCTTCCTCTCCCCAGAGCTCTCCAACACACCCTTTCACCTACCCTAACACTCGCACCACTCAAATACACTACAACACAAATACATGAGTGGGTGTGACTTGGACTTGCCTAGCATGGGCCAGTAGGTGACTTGGACCTGCCTAGCATGGGCCAGTAAGTGGCTTGATCCTGCCTGACATGGACCAGTAAGTGGCTTGGACCTGCCTAGAATGGGCCAGTAGGTCTGCTGCAGTATTCCATCCTTCTTAAGTGGATGTGACTTGGACCTGCCTAGCATGTGTTCTAACACAACATCACACTCATTGTAACATGCCACAACGCACCTCAACGCACTCCAACACACCAACATGCCACAACGTACCTCATTCGACATCCAGACCCCTTTGGAACAAGAGCAAAGACCACTAACAACGGATGGCCGCTGTTTGGAACTGCTCTAGTCGTAAAAAGGGGGAAATAAATCAGCCTTACTGGCGCTCGTGTATTAAACTAGGAGAAATAGCTGCAATAACTCAGATTTTTATTGTGTATAAGTGTAATGAAGAACAGGATAACCAAAATCTTTAGTAGTTTTACCACTTGTTATCTTGGTTTATAAATATATTCAAGTCTTATTATTAAGAGTACTTAATTGCAACCAACATCATGGAAAAAAACGATTCAATGTATTTACTCTGCCTGTGCACTGACATTCTTGAATCCTCAGACTTGGGTGTATATCCTTAAAATAGGGTGTATATCCTTAAAATAGTGTATATACTTAAAATAGGGTGTATATCCTTAAAACTGGGTGTAGATCCTTAAAATAGGGTGTATATCCTTAAAATAGTGTGTATATCCTTAAAATAGGGTGTATATACTTAAAATAGGGTGTGCATCCTTAAAATAGGGCGAACATTCTTAAAATAGAGTGTATATACTTAAAATAGGGTGTATATACTTAAAATATGTTGTGTATATTTAAAATACGTTGGGTATACTTAAATTAGGGTGCATATACTTAAAACAGGGTATGTATTCCTTAAAATATGGTGTATATACTTAAAATAGGGTGCATATTCCTTAAAATATGGTGTATATCCTTGAAATATGGTGTATATGCTTAAAATAGTGTGTATATCCTTGAAATGGAGTGTATATGCCTAAAATAGTGTGTATGTCCTTGAAATGGGGTGTATATGGTTAAAAAAATGTGTATATTTTAAAACAGAGTGCACATACTAGTGTGTGTATCCTTAAAATAGGGTGGATATATGGTGTATATGCTTAAAATGGGGTGTATATTCTTAAAATAGTGTGTATATCCTTAAAATAGGGTGTACATACTAGTGTATATCCTTAAAAATAGGGCGGGTATATGGTGTATATACTTAAAATAAGGTGTATATATTTTAGTGTGTATATCCATAAAATAGGGTGTATATCTTTAAAGTAGGACATATATCCTTACCATATGGTGTTTTATTGGTGTATATCTTTAAAATATGGTTTGTATGCTTAAAATAGGGTGTTTATTGGTGTATATCTTCGAAATAGGGTATATGTCGTTGTATATCCTTGAAATAGGGTGTAAATATATCGGCATATATCCTTGAAATAGGGTGTATATTTATCAGTGTATATCCTTCAAATAGTATATTTATCAGTTTATATCCTTGAAATAGGGTGTATATATATCGGCATATATCCTTGAAATAGGGTGTATATTTATCAGTGTATATCCTTCAAATAGGATGTATATTTATCAGTGTATATTCTTGAAATAGGGAATGTATTTACAAGTGTATACACACCGACATGTGTATACACTCGAGGTCAAGAGAGTTATTCAAGTGTGGGAACAATGGATGGCTCTATCGCCGGTGAAAGAAATCAACCAAGTTTGATAATTCAACCCCAAAAAAGAGCCTATTCACGGCCTAGCCAGACCTAGCCTAGATGGACGTGGCAACAAAGGAACCACAGCCAGCCCGGCCGTCCCCCTGTGCGTCCTGAAGCCCTGGCTAGCCCTCCTGGAGGCAGCATACATCAACATAACTCACACAGCTGCCACAGCATACATACATACACGCATACATACACATACATACAGACGCACCCGGGAAATACACCAGGGATCCACCGCACTCAGTCCATGCCAAGCATTCATAATTTACATTCGCCTCATGTTCATCCGTCTGTGTCAGTGGAATGATCCAATGGGGTGGCAGCTGAGGGGCGTTGAAGTATACAGGCATACAGGGGACCGGTATACATATACATAGCCGAGTGGATTACCAGCCCGCCGGCTCTAGGGTGACGCCAAACTTGGTGGATTATTATTTTAACGGTGGCCGCTGTTTTGTGTATTTAGCTGGCATGAGCGGCGTTTTATTTATGGAACGCTTGGTTGGGAATACGGGTGAATGGGAATGGGGATGTAATTCACTGCGGGATGCTGATTACATTAGCGTTTCATTAAATCCACATAAAACTTCATAACCCACTTCTATTGATTGCGTCCTTTTCCCTGATTGGCTGCTTAGGTTGGCTCAGGCTGCCAGCCGCATGATAACAACCCTCTCTTCACTACACCTTTTTTATAACTTTTCACAACTTTTCTATTTATTTAAGCAACGCGGCGTGTCCCACGCTGCAGTGTAATGGCGTTGAAAGTGTCGGCTGGGGGAAAAACAGTGTTTATAGGCGGGTAAATATTGGGGATTGGTATTAAAGAGGTTGAGCAACTGTAATGATTGCGACAGATGTATTAAACATGTGTTTGGTTGGAGCACAACTGTGTGGTGGGGGGGAGAGCAGGTTATCTTATTTCTGGTGTTGAGCACCACGCCAGCACCGCTAGCGAGGCTAGCTAGCGCTTGAGCGAGGCTAGCTGACGCTTGAGTGGGTGCTAGTCAGCTTATCTAGCACTTGAGGGTTCTAGCTAGCCTCGCGTCGGGTGCTCACTATCCATGAGTCAGCCTCCCTCTCCTCATCAGCCTTTTATCTGCTTATTTTCACCCTTACAGCGCACTACAGCATTTATTCCCCAGCGGCAACACCCGCCGTAAATAAATCGCCGCAAATGAAGCGGCATGTCGGTGAAAAACGCGAGAGAAAATGGTGAAATATACGAGTTGGTGCGGGCGCGGCAGACAACCATCATATGGATAAATGGTGAGGCGTGCGGGCGGGGACCTGGTGCGAGGCTACGAGTCAGACGCCTCCCCCGTCCTCGAACACCCGCCCCTGACTTCACTTCCGTTTGAATTAATTATAATCGAGCACGAGTCAGCATTCATGAGACACAATAGCTAGACGGCGCGCGGATTTCTAGCTGGATCCTGTCAGTATACATATCCCGGGTAATTTTAATGGCGCCCCAGGAGGCGATTGTTTAAACCAAAGTCTGGTACAGCTGCAGGGTTGGGATGAGCGTGGTTGTGGTTGGCGCTGTGGGTGAACAAATGTCCACCACCGCAGCAAAAACACCCGAGACACCTTCAACCAATTACAAATTCTTCCCAACTGTACTAGAAATGGCACCTTTGGGGGATTTATGAAGGATAATGGTGCGTGGGTTGGGTTAGATGAGATAGTGCGCAGTGACTGCTGTTATCTGCGGCAGCAGCTGCTGAGTACTGTGCTTCACCAAGTATTGAACGACTCACTAACTTCACTGACTGCATCATTAACTTTACTGCCTCACTATTAACTTCACTCCCTCACAAACTTCACTGCCTCACAAACTTCACTACCTCACTGCCTCACAAACTTCACTACCTCACTGCCTCACAAACTTCACTACCTCACTGCCTCACAAACTTCACTAACTACCTCACTAACTTCACTGCCTCACTGACTGCCTCACAAACTTCGCTGACTCATTAACTTCACTAACTGCCTCACTAACTTCACTACCTCACTAACTTCACTGCCTCACTGACTGCCTCACAAACTTCACTAACTGCCTCACTAACTTCACTAACTGCCTCACAAACCGCCTCACTAACTTCACTAACTACCTCACTAACTGCCTCACAAGTTTCACTACCTCACTAACTTCACTAACTGCCTCACTACCTTCACTAACTGCCTCACAAACTTCACTAACTGCCTCACTAACTTCACTGCCTCACAAACTTCACTGCCTCACAAACTTCACTGCCTCACTAACTTCACTGCCTTACAAACTTCACTAACTTCACTGCCTCACTAACTTCACTGCCTCACAAACTTCACTAACTTCACTGCCTCATATACTTCACTAACTGCCTCACCAAAACGAGCAACAAAAACTTGGTTGAGAACGCTCCATAAAAACCTAACTTATCTACAAATTCAATCCTGAAATTGGCGTTTTTTTTGTCTTAATTGGCTGCAGAGTTGATGAGAATCCCTGTATGAGTGTATGACTGTGTATTACACCCGTCAGGAGTCCTTCACTGATGCTCTCGATCCCAGGAAGTGGATCTCATCTCTTCCTCGGATCAGACTTGATTGTCTATTTCCCTAATGCACTGTATTACCCCTGCGGGTTTAGTGCTCTCCAGTAAATGTATTGATATACACTAACAATTGCAGTGAGCATCAATGTGTATGTCTGTGTATACATGTTCACTGTATGTGTATGCATATTCAATCTGTTGTGTATATATATTCGATGTAATGAATACATATTCAATCTGTTGTGTATACATATTCAATGTTGTGTATATTCAATGTATGTTGTGTATACATATCCAATATGTGTATACATATTCACTGTAGTGTATGAATCTAATTGAAATTGGTGTTTTTAAATTAAGTGTAACCTAGAGAGAGAATTCCCACCATAGCGAGCATGTATACTTTCCCAATTACAGTAAACATCGGCATACATGCAAACAAAAGTTCGGTATACAGTATACACAGAGTGTATCCTTACATACAAGTGTAATCTGTAATTGGCGTTCTCTTTTCTCTCTCAGAGTTCTCCGGCTCATGGGAGTTCTCTTATCAGCGGGGTGTATCTATAGAGCCCAATTAGAGCGAGCTTCAGTGTATATCCTTTGTGTAAACATCATCAATGCTGGTCCCAGGATGACTGGGGCCGTCACCATGGCAACCGGGTGTATTTCAGACCATCAATTTTCTTCCCCTAGGCTGGGACGTTCCTCACGCTGATTGGTTAGGTGGCGCGGAACGCCTCCACGGATTGGTCAGGTGAGTGGAAACTGGCTGTTGATTGGTCAGGTGGCGAGGATGGTGACTGGGGATTGGCTGTAATGGTGCAGCTGGTTCATGCTGGGGAGGGCTTGGGGCTGCTCTCTCTGGGGGCTGTCGGGGGGTGATTCAGCGAACCCGGGAACCTTCTCTATCCTCCCCATGTAGACCTGGACTCGCCTCCACACTGAGTACAGTGAAGACTGGGTTCCTCCCCGTCTGTAGACCGGTACTAGCCGCTATACTGAGTACACTGTAACCGGTTCGCTTCCCACTGGTCCTGCCTCTGATTACAGACCTGTACTCGCCTATACTCTGATTGCAGCACCACCTGTACTCACCTATACACTGATTCCGGTACCACCTGTACTCTTCCCGCCGCCGCTGAGTCACTACGCATTATGCAAATGCCGCGAGGGGGAAAAAATTGGTGCCTATTTTGAGTACACCAAGTACACAGAGGTACTTCAAGCCTGCTCCACCAGTTGTCACCTGACGCCATTAAGTACTCTGGGTCACCTAATACGCCATTAATAGTATTCTGGTCACCTAGGACGCCATCTTTGAACCAGCTGCACCATCATGGGACCAAGACCACTCGTATAGATGGTTAGCAGCCCACCAGTTAACCAATTTATGCCCATTCCAGACTATTAGATGACTTTGGCAAGAATTTTTTGCGTGTGCTTTACGAAGATAACGAGAATTGATGCGGTGTTGCACGCATAAACCAGCCAGCACGTGATAATTGATGATAAACGTGGTTTATGTAGAAAATTAAACCTGCTGGTTTGAGGATTTGGTTGAACGGGAGTTGATAAACTGAACGACAGCGAGTGGATAGTTGAAGGGACGTCTGGACTGGTTATGGAGCTCTACTGAGTGGAGAGAGCGCGAGAGAGCAGTGTTGCCGGGGGGAGGAAATTGTGGCCCTATTTTAACCTGACTCGCTGGGTTTAGCGGTGCTAAAAGCCCCATTAACACCAGTAGGAAGGCGGGGCTAGCCTTGGCGCGGATTGTGACCTGTGTATTGAGCGGATAGAGACGGATAGAGACGTCAGGGTGGTGTTGCGCCACCCTTATCCACGCGTCAGCTGGACTGACTTCAGTAGCATTGCGTCAGCCATAGGGCCTTGACGTCAGTACTTGTAAATTATAAACCCAGTGGCGTTGAGATATAGTGAATTATAGTGCTTGCTGACTCAGAGATACCGTGGTCAGTGATACACATGTGACATTGTATCAAGGATGAGGTGATTTATATATTTGCTGATTATCTTAGGATGAACTTGTAAGGTAAGAGCCACATATGTTGGTCATTTATTGCTTTATGTTGTAGTTATGTGGATAAGTTATGCTGTAGTTTTTTTGTAATGTATATGTAATGGGGCATGTACGATTATGTAGTTATGTTGTGGTTTATGTGTATGTGGTATATGTAAATATGTTGTGGATAATGTGTATGTGGTATATGTAGTTACGTTGTATGTGTAGATATATTGTGCCGTTATGTTTGTATGTTGTCAGTTATGTGTAATGTAGTTTGTGTAGGTATGTTTACCTATTACCTGGAGTGTACTTTGTGGAGAGTAGTTATATTGTTTGTGTGGTTGTAGTTTGAGTAGTTATGTTGTGGTTTATAAGTAGTTATGTTTCGGTTTATGTTGTGGTTTATAAGTAATGTGGTTCATGGGTAGTTATTTTGTTTTATAAGTAGTTATGTTGTAATTTATGAGTAATGCTATGACGTTATTTTGTGGTTTATTAGTTATTTTGTGATTTACGAGTAGTTGAGTAATGTGATTTATGAGTAGTTATGTTTTGGTTTGTTATGTTGTAGTTCATGTTGTGGTTATGGTTAGTTATTTTGTTTTATAAGTAGTTATGTTGTAATTTGTGAGTAGTTATGAAGTTATCTTGTGATTTATTAGTTATCTTGTGATTTATTAGTTATCTTGTGATTTATTAGTTATCTTGTGATTTATTAGTTATCTTGTGATTTATTAGTTGTGATTTATTAGTTATCTTGTGATTTATTAGTTATCTTGTGATTTATGAGTAGTTGTGGTTTACATGTAGTTTTGTTTTATATGTAATGTTGTGGTTTACATTTAGTTATGTTGTGGTTTACGTGTAATGTTTGTGTAGTTTTGTTTACATGTAGTTATGTGGTTTATTATTTATGTTTTGGTTTATGAGTAGCTATTTTATGGTTTATGTGTGATGTCATTGAAAGGAGGACTCTGGGCAGCTTTAAAAATAAGTTAGATAGGTACATGAATGGGCGTGGTTGGGTGAGTTAGACCTGCCTAGCATGGGCCAGTAGGCTTATGGCATTGTTTCCTTATGTTATTATGCTGTGGTTGTGAGATATTGTGGTTTATGTAATATGGTTTTTTGTGCATTTGTGGTTTATGTGTAATGTGGTTTATGTGTAGTTGTGGTTTTTGTGTAGGTATGTTGTGGATGTGTAGGTATTTTGCGGATGTGTATATTGTGGATGTGTAGGTATGTTGTGGATATGTGTATGTTGTGGATGTGTAGGTATGTTGTGGATGTGTAGGTATGTTGCGGATATGTGTATGTTGTGGATGTGTAGGTATGTTGTGGATGTGTAGGTATGTTGTGGATGTGTAGGTATGTTGCGGATATGTGTATGTTGTGGATGTGTAGGTATGTTGTGGATATGTGTAGGTATGTTGCGAATTTTGTGTCGCTATACTGTGGTGTTTGTGTAAGTACTGGTTTGGTAATAGAGTTGTGGATGAGTGGAACAAACTCCCAAGTACAGTTATAGAGGCCAGAACGGTGTGTAGCTTTAAAAATAGGTTGGATAAATACATGAGTGGATGTGGGTGGGTGTGAGTTGGACCTGATTAGCTTGTGCTACCAGGTCGGTTGCCGTGTTCCTCCCTTAAGTCAAGGTGACCTGACCTGACCTGACTAGGTTGGGTGCATTGGCTTAAGCCGGTGGGAGACTTGGACCTGCCTCGCATGGGCCAGTAGGCCTTCTGCAGTGTTCCTTCGTTTTTATGTTCTTATGTAGTTATGTTGTAGTTCATGTAATGTGGTTCATGTAGTTATGTTGATCAAGGTCCCAGGAGCAAAACGTTTTCTAACATGGCCTAGTGTTTGCTTACGTGTTTTTTTAAAGCAACGTGTAGTTGTATTGTAAGTTGCATAGTTCTATGGTTTATGTAGCCGTGTTGAGTTTAGTTATGGTAGGGTTTATGTAGTGGTATTTTTTTGCGGTGATTTGCGTTATGTAGCATCTTTATCCCATGGTTTTTATGTTGTAGTTATGCACTGTGGTTTGTTGTAATTTTATACCATGGTTTACGTTATGCTACGTTATGTTATGACACAGCGTAACTACATAAAACCATAGCATATATACGCTATGGTTTTATGTAGTTACGCTGTGTCATGTGTAGCCTCGCTACATATATATATATATATATATTATATATATATATATATATATATATATATATATATATATATATATATATATATATATATATATATATATATAGTGAATGATGGTGAAAGTTTTTTTATTGGGCCGCCTCACCTTTGTGGAAAATGGCCGATGTGTTAATAGAAAAATAACTTGTGTGTATTAAAAAATACCGTCAAGGTGGGTATTTATAACCACTGAAAAAGTGGTGTGTAGAAAAGGGATGTCAGTTGAATGATATTTTGGAGTGACCTGATCCTTTTGAGCAGTTTTGAGCAGTTAATTTTAGTTAAATGAATAAGGTCATTGACTTGTGTTATTCGCATTCATTCATTTATATATATATATATATATATATATATATATATATATATATAGACGTTTCGCCTGCCCCGGGCTTTCTCTAGCCTGTATTTTGAATAGAAAAGAGACAGGTCAGGCGAGTCATGTGGGAGAGAGGGGGTGGGGTCAGGTGCCGTGAGGTCAGGTGTTGTGAGTCACTTGTTTGTGCATCACGTGGCTTACACACCTTTACCTGACTTCCCAACACCTGACCTCACCGTACCTGACTCCAACGTACCTGACCTCAGGGCCGCGCCTGACTTCACAACACCTGACCTCAGTCCACTATATTTTTTTTTTCTGTTCTCTACTGGAGTGGGTCACACTGGGCGAAACATCAAACAAATGTTCTTAGTATTGCATATTGATGTGTTCAGCCTATTCTCATAATTAAATTCAGTATTTCAGTTTTATTGAGAGACTGGGACGGTTGACTGTTACACGAGCCCTTAACAGTACTTATCTAACTGTCGTAAATTTCTCTGGGACCAAAATGGTTCCTTACCTGGAGGTTATTCCGGGGATCAACGCCCCCGCGACCCGGTCCATGACCAGGCCTCCCAGTGGATCAGGGCCTGATCAACCAGGTTGTTACTGCTGGCCGCACGCAGTCCAACGTACTAGCCACAGCCCGGCTGATCCGGCACTGACTTTAGGTATCTGTCTAGCTCCCTCTTGAAGGCAGCCAGGGGTTTATTGGTAATTCCCCTAATGCTTGATGGGAGGCTGTTGAACAGTCTTGGGCCCCGGACACTTATAGTGTTTTCTCTTAGTGTACCAATGGCGCCAGTACTTTTAATTGGGGGTAATTTGCACCGCCTGCCCAGTCTTTTATTTTCGTAGGGAGTGATTTCTGTGTGCAGATTCAGGACTATTCCTTCTAGGATTTTCCAGGTGTAGATTATGATATATCTCTCTCCTGCGTTCCAGCGAATACAAGTCAAGTGCTTCCAAGCGTTCCCAGTAGTTAAGGTGCTTGACAGAACTTATACGTTCTGTACACTTGATGGCAGTATACACTAGGTTGTGGTATACTTGGAGAGGGTTTCGGGGGTCAGTGCCCCTGCAGCCCGGTCTGTGATCAGGCTTCATGATGGATTAGGGCTTGATCAACCAAGCTGTTACTGTTAGCCGCACGTAAACCGACGTACGAACCACAGCCCGGCTGGTCAGGTACTGACTTTAGGTGCCTGTCCAGCGCCTTCTTGAAGACAGCCAGGAGTCTGTTGGTAATCCCCCTTGTGTGTGCTGGGAGGCAGTTACAGTCTTAGTGTTAAACTTATCTAAATCTTTAAATCTGAATATTTCTAACTTGAATCAGGTCTGAGTTTTGTGTAGTTTTAAAAATAGGTTAGATAGATACATGAGTGGGTGTGAGCTGGACCTGACTAGCTTGTGCTAGTGGGTCTGATGTGCCTTTTCCTTAAGCGGATGTGACCTGACTAGGTGGGTCATTGATCTAAGCCAGGGGCGACATGGACCTGCCTCGCGTGGGCCAGTAGGCCTGCTGCGATCCTAATTTCTTATGTTCTTATTAACGTAAGTAGCACCTGCCTAGCAAAGCCAGTAGGCCTACACAGCAGCTCCTGGTTGAACATTAATAGCAGCTGACAGTAAGCTCTGTGTAGTTCCGGTTTTGTTAGGTAAGACACATATGCAACAGTTAGGTATCTTTATTTCGAAACGTTTCGCCTACACAGTAGGCTTCTTCAGTCGAGTACAGAAAAGTTGATAGAAGCAGAAGAGACTTGAAGACGATGTAATCAGTCCATCAGTTCCGTTTTTAATCGTATTTAGATTGGACAGTTTTGATGCAACTCTAAAAGCTAGAACTGAAGCAGTGACACTGAACAAGTTCTTACTAGGACAGTAATTAGACATTAAAATTTGTATTAAATACACGAGGCTGTTAAGATCTATATGATACAGACGAGGCTGTTAAGATCTATATGATACAGACGAGGCTGTTAAGATCTATATGATACAGACGAGGCTGTTAAGATCTATATGATACAGACGAGGCTGTTAAGATCTATATGATACAGACGAGGCTGTTAAGATCTATATGATACAGACGAGGCTGTTAAGATCTATATGATACAGACGAGGCTATTAAGATCTATATGATACAGACGAGGCTATTAAGATCTATATGATACAGACGAGGCTGTTAAGATCTGTATAAAACAGACGAGTAGTTTTTTTAGGTGCAATTTTTACACATTTTTTGGACGATTACATTCGCCTTACATAGTAATGTACTTGCAAATTTCCTGTATTATTTTTAATAACTCAAAAAGTAAGATAGTTATTTCCATTGGGCATCTTGTACCTGTTATAGTCTCGGTCGTTCATTGTTCTGTATTCTTATATTAAGTACTAGTTATTTTTTTAAGTTGTAAGGTGTAATTCATTAAGGTTGGTAGTTCCTGGCCAGGGACAAGAACCCTGAGAGACACTCCATATGAAGGTTGGTAGTTCCTGGCCAGGGACAAGAACCCTGAGAGACACTCCATATGAAGGTTGGTAGTTCCTGGCCAGGGACAAGAACATAAGAACATAAGAACATAAGAACGAAGGAACACTGCAGAAGGCCTACTGGCCCATGCGAGGCAGGTCCAAGTCCCTACCGGCTTAAGCCAATGCACCCAACCTAGTCAGGTCAGGTCACATTGACTTAAGGGAGGAACACGGCAACCGACCTGTTAGCACAAGCTATCAGGTCTAACTCACACCCACCCACATCTACTCATGTATTTATCCAACCTATTTTTAAAGCTACACAACGTTCTGGCCTCTATAACGGTACTTGGGAGTTTGTTCCACTCATCCACAACTCTATTACCAAACCAGTACTTTCCTATATCCCTCCTGAATCTGAATTTTTCCAACTTAAAACCATTGCTGCGAGTCCTGTCTAGGCTAGATATTTTCAGCACACTCCATGTGAAGGTTGGTAGTTCCTGGCCAGGGACAAGAACCCTGAGAGACACTCCATATGAAGGTTGGTAGTTCCTGGCCAGGGACAAGAACCCTGAGAGACACTCCATATGAAGGTTGGTAGTTCCTGGCCAGGGACAAGAACCCTGAGAGACACTCCATATCTCACAGTAGCATCCTCCACTGTACATGTTAGGCAGCAGAAAACGGGCTCCGAGAGTGGGCGTGGTTGGTCAGTTTTAAGTTATGTATCCCTTCCGGTGGTTCAGGACCTGATCTACCAGGCTGTTTCTGCTGGCCGCACGCAGTTCAACATATGAACTACGGTCTGGGTGGTCAGGAACTGACTTTAGGACCCTGTAAACCTCACAGGGAAGTGTATATTTGTTAAGTATATTCACTAGAGAGGGGGGGGGAGAGGGATATACGTTTTAAGTAAATATATTAATTAACTAGTTAAGTCTGAGACAGACCACAGGTCTAGCTGGCATTCGCATAGTTGGTCAAGTACTTGTTAATTAAGCATACCCGACGTGGCATTCACACGGGTTGTAGGCCTACCTGACGTTGATCACAGGCAGTAAGTGTATTTGGTCACACAAACATAGACCTGTCAAACTTGACATGTTGACCACACAAACACTAGAATTCTTGGCTTCATACATTTTTCTTCTCCCGGAGTTCTGCCTTGTGTTCTCAGGTTAGGTTAGGTTAGGATTGTCAGGAAACAGGACAAGTGTTTCCTGACGCGGGTCTTAGTCAGATGATGACCCGCTTTTGGAGATTTGGTCATCTGACCGAGGCCTTCCGCTGGCTTGCCGGTCCACCCCTTTAAAAATGATTGTCATTTATGTGTTCTCAGGTTATGCGTCAACGTTATATATCCTCGGCAAAGTCTTATATTATGCTGCACAGTTCTGGTCTCCATATTACATAAACACAGATGCGCTGGGAAACATAGAGAAAGGATGACGAACTTGATCCCATGCATTCGAACCCTTTCCTACCAAGATAGCTCACATTCAGTGCCTTCAGTCTCTGAAAAGACGTAGAATTAGGATTGGTGGGGTGTGACTGAGGTATACGAATGGAAAACGTAAATATATAAATGGGACAGAAATAATGCGGTGAAAATATGTAACCAAGATACGACTTGCAGCAGCGGACAAATTTAGATTTAGTGTTGGTGATATATACCATCCCTTCTCTACACCAAGCTGGTGTCACGTGACCTTCCCTTTTGTTAGGTAAAAGGGCAAATGCAAGTAAATGAGACATTTTACTGTGGCAACGTTACGCTCTCCAGGATCTTTGTCAAGCCTGGAGAGCGAAACGTTGCCACAGTGAAATGTCGCACTAGTTGCACTTGTGTCCTTTTACCTAACATATTGTCGGCAATTCCACCAACATTATTACTACACCTTCTCACAAGAACTCCGCGACGAATGGTGGCAGCCAGCGGTGGGATACGAACCCACGTCTCCCAGGTGACCGATGCCTCAAACCAGGATATAGCAAATACAATGCAAATAGGACTCTCGGATCGCGGGTTTAAACCCCACCCGTGGTATGGTTTTTAAACAGGACTACCTTGGTAAAAAAAAAAAAGTCTGGAACGAGTCCAGTGAACTGCTGAGCGTCGTCACTAAAGCCAGAATTTTGGGTACATTTAAAATTAGGCCAGTAGGTTTGTTGCAGTCTCCCATGATTCTCTTCCTACCTGAAGGTAGGTAGCCCTATCTTATGTGCATCGTGGGTCACAGAATAGGCCTACTTGACATGGGTTGCTGGTCACAGAAACAGTGTAGGCTTAACTGGTGTGTTGTTGATCACAGTAGGGACAGGCCTACCTGACGTGCGTTGTGGGTCAGTAGGCCTACTGGACGTGTGTTGTAGGTCACAGTAGGCCTACGTGACGTGTGTTGGTCACAGATAAGCCTACCTGTCTTAGTGTGTTAGTAGTCATGTGTGACTAACCAGTAGTACAGTGAACAGTGATGGGAATATACAGTGAAACTTAGTGAGACGAATATCACAGTTCTGACAGTGAGCCATTCTTTTACACAGTGAAATTAACAGACCAAGAGTTGTTACCCAGCTGAGCCCTGTCTGTAGGGCATCCCCAGGATGCCACCCACAACAGTCGGTGGTAGCTTGTAGTCAAGGGAAACCTGACACCAGACAGGACTCCCAGGGTAGAAGCTCACGAGACTAGAAATAAGTAATGCCGATCAAGGTAGTTTAGAGACATGGCCAGGAGCTATATCTTGACCCCGCAAATACATGTTGGTGAGTACAGATGTGAGATACTGTATCACTGCTCTCTGAACTGCTGTGTTTGCAGTGTTATCATAAGAACATAAGAAAGGAGGAACACTGCAGGAGGCCTGTTGGCCCATACTAGGCAGATCCTTTACAATTCATGTATATCATGTGTTATGTCTGTGTTTGCAAGTGTTGTTATTTATGTTTGTAGTTTTGTCATGTGTTATTTCTGTTATTGCTGTGTTGTCATGTGTTATTGCTGTGTTGTCATTTGTTATTTCTGTGTTTGCAAGTATTGCCATGTGTTATTGCTGCATTTGTAAGTGTTGTCATGTGTCATTATTGTTTGCCAGTGTTGTCATGTTATTATTGTGTTATTAAGTGTTGTCGTGTGTTACTGCAGTGTTCTCAGTGTTGTCATGTGTTATTGCTGTGTTATCAAGCGTTGTCAGGTGTTATTGCTGTGTTATCAAGCGTTGTCAGGTGTTATTGCTGTGTTATCAAGTGTTGTCAGGTGTTATTGCTGTGTTATCAAGTGTTATCAGGTGTTATTGCTGTGTTATCAAGTGTTGTCAGGTGTTATTGCTGTTATCAAGTGTTGTCAGGTGTTATTGCTATGTTATCAAGCGTTGTCAGGTGTTAGTGCTGTTATCAAGTGTTGTCAGGTGTTATTGCTGTGTTATCAAGTGTTTGTCAGGTGTTATTGCTGTGTTATGAAGTGTTGTCAGGTGTTATTGCTGTGTTATCAAGTGTTGTCAGGTGTTATTGCTGTTATCAAGTGTTGTCAGGTGTTATTGCTGTTATCAAGTGTTGTCAGGTGTTATAGCTGTTATCAAGTGTTGTCAGTTGTAATTGCTATGTTGTCAGGTGTTATTGCTGTGTTATCAAGTGTTGTCAGGTGTTATTGCTGTTATCAAGTGTTGTCAGGTGTTATTGCTGTTATCAAGTGTTGTCAGGTGTTATTGCTGTGTTATCAAGTGTTGTCAGTTGTAATTGCTGTGCTGTCAGGTGTTATTGCTGTTATCAAGTGTTGTCAGGTGTTATTGCTGTTATCAAGTGTTGTCAGGTGTTATTGTTGTTATCAAGTGTTGTCAGGTGTTATTGCTGTGTTATCAAGTGTTGTCAGTTGTAATTGCTATGTTGTCAGGTGTTATTGCTGTGTTATAAAGTGTTGTCAGGTGTTATTGCTGTTATCAAGTGTTATCAGGTGTTATTGCTGTGTTATCAAGTGTTGTCAGTTGTAATTGCTATGTTGTCAGGTGTTATTGCTGTTATCAAGTGTTGTCAGGTGTTATTGCTGTGTTATCAAGTGTTGTCAGGTGTAATTGCTATGTTGTCAGGTGTTATTGCTGTGTTATCAAGTGTTGTCAGGTGTTATTGCTGTTATCAAGTGTTGTCAGGTGTTATTGCTGTTATCAAGTCTTGTCAGTTGTAATTGCTATGTTGTCAGGTGTTATTGCTGTGTTATCAAGTGTTGTCAGGTGTTATTGCTGTTATCAAGTGTTGTCAGTTGTAATTGCTATGTTGTCAGGTGTTATTGCTGTGTTATCAAGTGTTGTCAGGTGTTATTGCTGTGTTATCAAGTGTTGTCAGGTGTTATTGCTGTTATCAAGTGTTGTCAGGTGTTATTGCTGTTATCAAGTGTTATCAGGTGTTATTGCTGTTATCAAGTGTTATCAGGTGTTATTGCTGTTATCAAGTGTTGTCAGGTGTTATTGCTGTTATCAAGTGTTATCAGGTGTTATTGCTGTTATCAAGTGTTATCAGGTGTTATTGCTGTTATCAAGTGTTGTCAGGTGTTATTGCTGTTATCAAGTGTTATCAGGTGTTATTGCTGTTATCAAGTGTTATCAGGTGTTATTGCTGTTATCAAGTGTTGTCAGGTGTTATTGCTGTTATCAAGTGATGTCAGGTGTTATTGCTGTTATCAAGTGTTGTCAGTTGTAATTGCTATGTTGTCAGGTGTTATTGCTGTGTTATCAAGTGTTATCAGGTGTTATTGCTGTGTTATCCAGGGTTGTCAGGTGTTATTGCTGTGTTATCAAGTGTTGTCAGTTGTAATTGCTATCTTGTCAGGTGTTATTTCTGTGTTATCAAGTGTTGTCAGGTGTTATTGCTGTGTTATCGAGTGTTGTCAGGTGTAATTGCTATGTTGTCAGGTGTTATTGCTGTGTTATCAAGTGTTATCAGGTGTTATTGCTGTGTTATCAAGTGTTGTCAGTTGTAATTGCTGTTATCAAGTGTTGTCAGTTGTAATTGCTATGTTGTCAGGTGTTATTGCTGTGTTATCAAGTGTTGTCAGGTGTAATTGCTATGTTGTCAGGTGTTATTGCTGTGTTATCAAGTGTTGTCAGGTGTAATTGCTGTGTTGTCAAGTGTTATTGCTGTGTTATCCAGGGTTGTCAGGTGTTATTGCTGTGTTATCAAGTGTTGTCAGGTATTATTGCTATGTTATCAAGTGTTATCAGGTGTTATTGCTGTGTTATCAAGTGTTGTCAGGTGTAATTGCTGTGTTGTCAGGGGTTATTGCTGTGTTATCCAGGGTTGTCAGGTGTTATTGCTGTGTTATCAAGTGTTGTCAGGTATTATTGCTATGTTATCAAGTGTTGTCAGGTGTTATTGCTGTGTTATCAAGTGTTGTCAGGTGTTATTGCTGTGTTATCCAGGGTTGTCAGGTATTATTGCTATGTTATCAAGTGTTGTCAGGTGTTATTGCTGTGTTATCAAGTGTTGTCAGGTGTTATTGCTATGTTATCAAGTGTTGTCAGGTGTTATTGTTGTGTTGTCAGGTGTTATTGCTGTGTTATCAAGTGTTGTCAGGTGTTATTGCTATGTTATCAAGTGTTGTCAGGTGTTATTGCTATGTTATCAAGTGTTGTCAGGTGTTATTGCTGTGTTATCAAGTGTTGTCAGGTGTTATTGCTATGTTATCAAGTGTTGTCAGGTGTTATTGCTGTGTTATCAAGTGTTGTCAGGTGTTAGGACGTACAAGGAAAACCATTGTTTATTGTGTCAAACACCTGCACCAGGGTCATTAAGGCTGCACAACACCTGTACACAACAAGTTGTCGATACTTCAGTAATCGCCCAGTGTATATACACAGATATACAAATATCTAAGAATATATTCACTGAGAGATACAATCCTTTTGATGTATATACACGGATACACATCTTTCGGTGTATATACACGGATACACATCTTTCGGTGTATATCCACAGGTATATTAATAAATACGAGTAAGACACGACTGTCGCTCATGTGTCTGTCTTCATGTCTGTACTATATACCATTTTTATTGTTATAAACACGTATGTGGGTTGAAAGACATTTATTAAGAAGACGTTTCGCCCACCTTGGGGGGTTTTTCTCAGTCCAACAGAGGAGAGCAAGGCAGCAGAAACAATAGTAGGGGTCAAGGTGGTGTGACAGAGGGGCGGGACTGTGATCACTGACTTGCTGGGCTAGATGCCGTTCTTCTTGGATTTTGGAGAAATACTGAAGTTTCCCAAGTATTGTCGTGAATAATGTTGAGACCCCACAACACGGTCTAATATATCTTACTTGTACAACTCTATGGGTAAATCTAGGCTTTGCCTTTGCATAACACAAGAAGGAACACTGCCGCATGCCAAATGGCCCGTGCTAGTCAGGTCCAATTCACGCCCGCTCATGTATTTACTTGGCCAACCTATAATGGTGAGCGAAATGAAGCCTTAAAATAAAGTGTTCAGTAGGTCTGAAGTAGGACTGAAGAAGTCACTCGTGGCAAAACGTTTCCCTTAATAAATATCCTCTAAGTGTCTTTTTCCACATCTTGTCGGTATCACCATACCATTTCTCAGTAGGTAGCATGTTTGTTCATTTGTATACCACCTTGCTGCTGATTCCTCGACAAAACGGAGGCTGGGTCAGCAGGAGGGAGAGGTGGGTCAGCGCAGATGGTAGCTGTGCCAGCTGCAAGAGTAAGTGGTTTGACAAGCACAGTGAGCTAGCGCACTGTAGACTGGGATGCAGCTGTGCTGGGTCAGTTGTTGTGTGAACTGAGAGAGGGAAGTCAAGATTGTATTGTATTTCATGACGCACTAAACTCGTGTGGATATTTAAATGTAAGGAATGGTGGAGCCTCGGTTTTCAGTTTTTTTTACTCGTGGCTCGGTTTCTTGACTAGACTGTTGGTCTCGCAGCATCGCATGGTATATAGTACCGAGAAGTCCCTCGGGCTGAAGAAATGACCACTTCAGAATTATTTGTTCTACTAGGCAAATAAACTGCACATAGGTCTAAGTCGGACCGAAACGTCGGCATAAGCTTGTTTCTGCTATGTGCGGGTTGTTTGTGTGTTGTTCCAGTCACGGTATTGTGCCTTTTTGTTCTTTGTTTTACTGTCTCCAGTGTTATATTCATCTGAGAAGTCTGCAACGCAGGTGAAACTTTCAACAATAAAGATATCTCAGTGTGCCACACGTGTCTTCATCTGGATAGCAGCCAGAAGGCAGATAGCCTCGATATGGACCGTGGGGCCTCCTGCCATCTGCTATTCCCATGTATTCCAGTTTAAACCACCTGGGAGTTGGAGCACTCCCAAGCTGCAGCACTCATTACATTCTCATCATTGAGAACTAGTGCTTCCTATAGCGCAGGAAGCATCCAGAGTTCCAGAAGCCACAAAGTTGGCGGTGAAGGAAAACTGTTGGTCTCTGAAGTGTGCTGCACATCTGGCCAAGAGTGTGAAGGAGCCAGCCGGCTCTGGAGAGCCTAGACACCTGTCCAGGAAATGCCACTACTGTCAAAACTTGAATGTTTTACAGCAACTGTATGGTACCTACTACCAGGACGAGCTTCTCAAAACAAAATTCGGGTCCAAGGGTAAGGAAAATTATTCAGAATGGTTGTCTCAGGAGTGAGGAAGATAACTCACAGTGGTTTTCTCAGGAATGAGGAAGATTATTCAGAATGGTTGTCTCAGTAGTGAGGAAGACACTCTCAGGAGTAAGATACTCCATAATGAGTCTCTTAGGAGTAAGAAAGATATTCCACAATGGTTCTGTCAAGGTTGAGGGCATGTTGCATCAGGCAGGCAAATTCCGGTGTAGTGTTGCAGTTGTTGGTCGCTCTTGTATGATGTCCTAGACAGCAAAACTTTGGAACAGCAGAAGGAGCACGGACCAGCCAGTGTGATGGAAGCCTTGGTCAGTGTTGGAATTCTATTTCTTCAGGGCAAAACAGACCTTGATGCCGGTGAGGGACGCTGGATCAAATCTGATTACTTCATTTGCATATAGTTCTTTCCACCGAATGGAAGCTGGAGAAACCCTGCATACAATGGGCCAGTAGGCCCACTGCAGTGTTCCTGCATTCTTATGCTTAGTCCTTATAATGAAAGAGAGAGACCACCAGCAGTGTGTCAGTGGGGCGTCAGGTACTACATCTGATCAAAGTATGAAACCAGATTGATTACGAAGAGCGGTACTTGAACTTACCTAAAACAGAGTACAAGTTACTTTTAGGAATGTGACTCAACGGCATCTACAAGAAGGTAAATTAAAATTTTATCATTATTGCTGAATATCATAACAATAATAATAATAATATTTTTATTATTATTTAAACGAAGGTAAAGATATACAGAGGGGAAAGTCCCCTGTTGCATCTCCATAAGGCAAACATGTTTGTGTCGTGTCTACGTCTCGATCTGCTCAAGCCAGTGGAGACCAGAGGCGGAGGTGGGCTAGTCGACAGAGCAACACGTCACAGATGACTGCAGAGACTAAGGTGGGCGAGTTCCCCAGATCAACCCGCTCTTCTGAGAGAGAGCAGCGGGTAACCTGTCCAAACACCTTCATAATCGGGACTGGGGGGAGGGGAATGGAGCTTGCAAGTGTTCCCCATGAACGAGGAATTTCCAGTAAATGCACGTCACAGAAGACTTTAAGAATACATTCTTTGCTGGGGGGGGGGGGGTGTCCTCGTATTTCCCTCCCCTGGATGAGATCCACAATTGGACCATGGAATTAGGCCTTCCCTTCCATTGAATCGAACCTGAATGTCTCCCATTACTCCAGGCCATGTATAAATGTACTAATACTAGTACTATTACTACGACTCGTACTACTACTAGTACTACCAGCACTACGACTAGTACTACTACTGCCAGCACTACGACTACTAGTGCTGCTACTACTACTACTACTGCTACTACTACTACTACTACTACTGCTACTACTACTACTACTGAAAATAATGTGACTCATTTACATGCCATTGCGACTTTTTTTTAGCAGACATTTAAATTTAGAGTAAAAATCTATAATGCGAGGAACTTTTTCCACGCGTTCCCAGAACGTTTTCTGTGAGTTATGTGGGATGTTTATTGCTAGTTATATGGTACGTTTTCTGTGAGTTGTATGGTACGTTTTCTGTGAGTTGTATGGGATGTTTTCTGTGAGTTGTATGGTACGTTTTCTGTGAGTTGTATGGTACGTTTTCTGTGAGTTGTATGGTACGTTTTCTGTGAGTTGTATGGTACGTTTTCTGTGAGTTGTATGGGACGTTTTCTGTGAGTTGTATGGGACGTTTTCTGTGAGTTGTATGGGACGTTTTCTGTGAGTTGTATGGGACGTTTTCTGTGAGTTGTATGGGACGTTTTCTGTGAGTTGTATGGGACGTTTTCTGTGAGTTGTATGGGACGTTTTCTGTGAGTTGCATGGGACGATTTCTGTGAGTTGTATGGGACGTTTTCTGTGAGTTGTATGGGACGTTTTCTGTGAGTTGTATGGGACGTTTTCTGTGAGTTGTATGGGACGTTTTCTGTGAGTTGTATGGGACGTTTTCTGTGAGTTGTATGGGACGTTTTCTGTGAGTTGTATGGTACGTTTTCTGTGAGTTGTATGGGACGTTTTCTATGTAAGGAAGACAACAGTGTCATTAAAACCACGAGGAACATAATAGGATGGATAATGAGACCCTTAAGAGGGAAAGATACCCAAGATGATGATAATAATCTTTAAGTCACTTGTTCTCTTTTGGCTGGAATACTGATGTATACTAACAACCCCTTTGAAGGCAACACTGTAGAACTGTAGAATGTGCAGAGAACCTTCACTACACGTATAAATTCAGCCAAACATTTTAATTACTGGGAACACTGGAAGTCCCTTGGTCTGTACTCCTTGGAATGCAGACGAGAAAGATTCATCATAATTTACATTTGGAAAATCCTAGAGGAACTGGTTCCAAATCCGCACATAGAAATCATTCTCTACGAAAGTATAAGACTCGACACACATGCTACATACTCCCCTGTGAAAAGCAGGGGTGCCGTGAGTACACTAAGAGAAAACAGTGTCAGGGGCCAAGATTGTTAAACAACCTCCCATTATACATGAAGTGATTAGCAATAAACCCCTGGCTGTCTTCGAGAGGGAACTGGATAGATTCCTTAAGTCAGTACCTGACCAGCCAGGCTGCGGTTCCTACATTGGTCTACGTGCAGCCAGCAGTAACAGCCTGGTTGATCAGATCTTGATCCACTAGGAGGCCTGGTCGTGGACTGGGCTCTGAAGACGTTGACCACCGGAACATCCTCCAGGCAGACTCCATATAAGTGCCAGATCAACCAGGCTGTGATGACTGGGCCAGTGGGCCACCAGCAACATCAGCCTGGTTAACCAAGCAAGTACCAGACAAGCCTGGCCCAGGATCGGGCTGCGGGAGTACGAAAACTCTTGGAATTCTTCAAAAGTTTATGTGGAACATTTCCTATGATCTACGGCAGATGGTTTCCATGACCTACAGAAAACAATTCCTAACAATTAAGAAGACATTGGTCATTTTTCTGTAAATTTTTTGTAGTTTTCCCTAAAATGTCATGTTTTCTTTAAGTTTTAGTCACGTTTTCTTTAAACTGGCGATGACTTGCAAACTTTTGTGATATTTTTCAGTTTTCCTGAATTTTTAAGTTTATGACATTTTCTGATTCAATTTTCTGTGCTACGGTAATAAAATTTTGAGTTAGGGGGATATTTCCAATGTGTTATGGTGGCACTTTCCTCTATTTATAGGAACATTTTCTATAAAGTAAGTGAACATTTTTGTGTGTGTGTGATGGTGCCAGCTTTTGTGGCACTAAACTGTGAGTAAAAACATTCATTGGTGATGTTGAGAGGTAAATACAGTGCCAAGTAATTAGCACAGATCAGTTATGTGACTGAGCTTCTCTGGTAGAGCGTCCAGCTCACAACTCAACTGAGACAGTGTCATACCAGGGGATGGTAGAGCGTCCAGCTAACAACTCAACTGAGACAGTGTCATACCAGGGGATGGTAGAGCGTCCAGCTCACAACTCAACTGAGACAGTGTCATACCAGGGGATGGTAGAGCGTCCAGCTCACAACTCAACTGAGACAGTGTCATACCAGGGGATGGTAGAGCGTCCAGCTCACAACTCAACTGAGACAGTGTCATACCAGGGGATGGTAGAGCGTCCAGCTCACAACTCAACTGAGACAGTGTCATACCAGGGGATGGTAGAGCGTCCAGCTCACAACTCAACTGAGTCAGTGTCATACCAGGGGATGGTAGAACGTCCAGCTCACAACTCAACTGAGACAGTGTCATACCAGGGGATGGTAGAGCGTCCAGCTCACAACTCAACTGAGACAGTGTCATACCAGGGGATGGTAGAGCGTCCAGCTCACAACTCAACTGAGACAGTGTCATACCAGGGGATGGTAGAGCGTCCAGCTCACAACTCAACTGAGACAGTGTCATACCAGGGGATGGTAGAGCGTCCAGCTCACAACTCAACTGAGACAGTGTCATACCAGGGGATGGTAGAGCGTCCAGCTCACAACTCGACTGACACAGTGTCATACCAGGGGATGGTAGAGCGTCCAGCTCACAACTCAACTGAGACAGTGTCATACCAGGGGATGGTAGAGCGTCCAGCTCACAACTCAACTGAGACAATGTCATACCAGGGGATGGTAGAGCGTCCAGCTCACAACTCAACTGAGACAGTGTCATACCAGGGGATGGTAGAGCGTCCAGCTCACAACTCAACTGAGACAGTGTCATACCAGGGGATGGTAGAGCGTCCAGCTCACAACTCAACTGAGACAGTGTCATACCAGGGGATGGCAGCTTTCCTATTCACCTCCTGATACTGTACTTAGTAACACTTATACTTAATTGCTCCAAATAAGTTCTGAATAAAGCTCAGCACACTTAACTCTCCAGGACTACTGTATTAAATATGAGAATTAATCATTTTATATTCATGAGGGAGATAAGCGTGAGAGATATATCATAATCTACACTTGGAAAATCCTAGAAGGAATAGTCCCGAATCTGCACATAGAAATCACTCCCTACGAAAGTAAAAGACTGGGCAGGCGGTGCAAACTACCCTCAATGAAAAGTAGGGGTGCCATGGGTACACTAAGAGAAAATACCATAAGTGTCTGGGGCCCAAGACTGTTCAACAGCCTCCCACCAGGCATAAAGGGAATTACCAATAGGCCCCTGGTTGCCTTCAAGAGAGAGCTGGACAGATACTTAAAGTCGGTACCGGATCAGCCGGGCTGTGGTTCGTACGTTGGACTGCATGCGGCCAGCAGTAACAGCCTGTTTGATCAGGCCCTGATCCACTGGAAGGCCTGGTCGTGGACCGGGCTGCAGGGGCGTTGATCCCCGGAATACCCTCCAGGTAGACTCCAGGTAGGGATACCCTTCAGGGAGAAGGATACATATTGTATGAGAGGGAATTCAATGATTTATTACTTAAAAATGAAAATGGGGAACACAGACTTTCATCAGTGAAGTGCACTAGCACTAACACCTCCTCTCAGTAGTAGTAACCAGTTACCAGTAACCACTGTGCCAGTTGACTCACGACCAACCGTCTCTGCCTGAGTCACTGTCTGAACTCATATTGCGCTGACCTGGCAGTATTCAAAGACCCTCTATATGGGTACTGTGGGCGGCCAGTCAGTCAGTTGTACGAGAGAGAGCAGAGAGACTAGGTAACGGCTGTAAGGGCGCTACCCACATTATCTGTAATTATACGTACTACCAGCCTACGTGAGTATTTCTTTACCTAATCCACGTGTCGAACTCCCACATGATACTCCCGATCCCTTACCACTGGTTTCAGAAGTGGCTTCACCCTCTGAAATAGGTCTGGCAAGACTTTTCACCTCGAACTAATGAGATGAACCTCGTTTCTTTATCATATGATCTCTTGACCTATGATAGAACAAGGAACACTTCCGGTAGACGCGCCCTTATATTCTAAGCCCGAGTGGATAGGCCGACACGCAACAGATCCCCTGTTGTCCACTTAAAAATGATTTATATTACATACGTCCATAGATGAATGGTTCAGAGAACCGACATGTTGATAAATTAGACACATGTGCAACTCTTGGGCATCTTTATTGAGGAAACGTTTCGCCACACAGTGGCTTCATCAGTCCAAGTTTCTCCTACGTATGGACTGATGAAGCCACTGTGTGGCGAAACGTTTCCTCAATAAAGATACCCAAGAGTTGCACATGTGTCTAATTTATCAACATACGTCCATATGTGTACAGAATTACATCCATGTCTCGTCTTCATGGCTCCTGGGATCATCGCCCCAGTGACCCTCTACAAGGTTTCTGATTTTAGTTGAAAAGGAGCTATTAGAGGACCGAGAATTATTAAGAAGCACACAGGGAAGTACCTAACGAGGAGTGACTAATGAATGTACGTAGAAATTTGAAAGATTTACCTGTCATGCATGTTTATGGGACAGAAAGATTTACCTGTCATCTTACGTGTTCATCAGACAGAGAGATTTACCTGTCACCTTACGTGTTCATCAGACAGAGATTTACCTGTCATCTTACGTGTTCATCAGACAGAAAGATTTACCTGTCACCTTACGTGTTCATCAGACAGAGATTTACCTGTCATCTTACGTGTTCATCAGACAAAGATTTACCTGTCATCTTACGTGTTCATCAGACAGAAAGATTTACCTGTCATCTTACGTGTTCATCAGACAGAGATTTACCTGTCACCTTACGTGTTCATCAGACAGAAAGATTTACCTGTCATCTTACGTGTTCATCAGACAGAAAGATTTACCTGTCATCTTACGTGTTCATCAGACAGAAAGATTTACCTGTCACCTTACGTGTTCATCAGACAGAAAGATTTACCTGTCATCTTACGTGTTCATCGGACAGAAAGATTTACCTGTCACCTTACGTGTTCATCAGACAGAAAGATTTACCTGTCATCTTACGTGTTCATCAGACAGAAAGATTTACCTGTCATCTTACGTGTTCATCAGACAGAAAGATTTACCTGTCATCTTACGTGTTCATCAGACAGAGAGATTTACCTGTCATCTTACGTGTTCATCAGACAGAAAGATTTACCTGTCATCTTACGTGTTCATCAGACAGAAAGATTTACCTGTCATCTTACGTGTTCATCAGACAGAAAGATTTACCTGTCATCTTACGTGTTCATCAGACAGAAAGATTTACCTGTCATCTTACGTGTTCATCAGACAGAGATTTACCTGTCATCTTACGTGTTCATCAGACAGAAAGATTTACCTGTCATCTTACGTGTTCATCAGACAGAAAGATTTACCTGTCATCTTACGTGTTCATCAGACAGAAAGATTTACCTGTCACCTTACGTGTTCATCAGACAGAAAGATTTACCTGTCATCTTACGTGTTCATCGGACAGAAAGATTTACCTGTCATCTTACGTGTTCATCAGACAGAGAGATTTACCTGTCATCTTACGTGTTCATCAGACAGAAAGATTTACCTGTCATCTTACGTGTTCATCAGACAGAAAGATTTACCTGTCATCTTACGTGTTCATCAGACAGAGAGATTTACCTGTCATCTTACGTGTTCATCAGACAGAAAGATTTACCTGTCATCTTACGTGTTCATCAGACAGAAAGATTTACCTGTCATCTTACGTGTTCATCAGACAGAAAGATTTACCTGTCATCTTACGTGTTCATCAGACAGAAAGATTTACCTGTCATCTTACGTGTTCATCAGACAGAAAGATTTACCTGTCATCTTACGTGTTCATCAGACAGAAAGATTTACCTGTCATCTTACGTGTTCATCAGACAGAAAGATTTACCTGTCATCTTACGTGTTCACAAGACAGAATAATAACAAACCATACCACGGGTGGGGTTTGAACCCGCGGTTTGAACCCGCTAATAACATGCCTACATGAACAGTCGTACTTAGACAAACGGGAAGCAACGTACTTAAGTATTGCTGCTGTGAAGATGACAGTTATGAACTCAGACGTGCTTATAAAACTTGTTAAAATACATTGGTTATAAGAAGTTATGGTAATGGTGGCAAGAGAAAGTAACGATAGTTAATGTGATACTATATAAATGTAGTAATTGTAAATATAGAAACTAGAGGACCTAGTGAGAGTGTTATTTCTTAGGACCTCTGCTAGTTAGTTATGTTGGCAGCCAGTGAGTTATGGAGGCATTGTGCCTGAGTTATGGTGAGTGTATGTTAGGTCAGAGTGTCTTGGTGAGTTATTGTTGCAATATCGGGAGACTTGTGGCCTTATTATGTAAACTAGGCACTGGTGCCACTCATTGCCAATTGATGCGTGCTAGAGGTACGTACTTGGGGTGTACCTGGGTGTACGGGTGACTGGTTTCCAGAGTTCTTCCCGCTTTCCCAGCTCATGTTGGTCCAGGTTTGTCTGGGTAAGCGGACTGTTGCTGCCTGTTGGTGGATCCTGCACCTCTCTGTCCCACCTGAAAACATCTAATGTTTATAATCATAACCATATGTTTTTAAAAAGGGTGGAGAGGTAAGCCAGCGGAAGGCCTCGGTCAGATGACCAAAAGCTCTAGCTGCGGGTCATCATATGACAAAAGACCAATGTCCAGATCAACTAGGCTGTAATGGATATGTGGGGCAGCGAGCCTCCAGCAGCAACAGACTGGTTGACCAGGCAAACACCAGATGAGCCTGGCCCATGGCCGGGCTCCAAGAGTAGTAAAACTCTCGCAACTCTTCAAAGGTATATCAAAGGTATATCAGGAAACATCCTATTTCCTGACAAACCATACCTAACCTAACCTGTGCCACCTGTTAGCTGTGAAACGTATCTGATGGTCACTCAACTCTAGCTGAAGCTACCATCCTGCAGGGACCGGCTCAGTCACCCACCACCAGTTACATTCTTGTAGATTTCAATGCTTCCTGGCCACCCTCCTCCACCTCCTTCCCAGACATAATTGTCTCAGTGTGCTAAATTCTCATTAAATGAGCATTTTTCATATATGTATAGCAACATAATCTAGCTTAGTATAAAGAAAATAGTAAGTCTACAGGGTGAGTTAAGAAGCTGAAATGTGAGTGTTTTATACCATTTATCTCCATAACTGGTACGAAAATGATCGGTGTAAGTGATGCATGTGACCTGACCTAACTAGGTTAGGGCATTGGCTTAAGCCGGTAGGAGACTTGGACTTGCCTCACATGGGCCAGTAGGCCTGCTGCAGTGCTCCTTCTTTCTTCTGTTCTTATGTCGTCCAGTGTGGTAAATTAGACACATGTGGAACACTTGGGTATCTTTGAGGAAACGTTTCGCCACACAGTGACTTCATCAGTCCAAATGAGAATGGTGAAGATCAAAGGAATTTGAAGTAATCAGACCGAGGGACTGATTGTCTTGAACTCCTGATGTTCACCGTTCTCTTTGTATTGGACTGATGAAGCCATGGTGTGGTGAAACGTTTCCCCAGTAAAGATACTCAAGTGTTGAACATGGTGTTCAGTTTATCAACTTGTCAGTTGTCTGAACCATATACCTACAGCAACCAGTGTGTATGTAAAGTAAAAGGACACAAGTGCAACTAATGTGACATTTATTGTGGCAACGTTTCGCTCTCCAGGAGCTTTATCAAGCCATTACAAACAATACATGGACACAGAGGGTATATAAAGGCTCAGAGTGAGGTGTAATACTAGTGAGGTACCATTTCGATGTTCACTAGTGGTAGTAGTAGTAGTAGTGGTAGTGACAAAAGTAATGGTACACAGAGTTCAATTAAGTCAACAAAATCTCCGGGGGGTAGAGGAAGATTAAGGTCCTGATTGACTTTACGTCGTAGAACCTCGATGGCTTTTTTGGTAGGTACTTTTGTGAAGAGGGAAGTCACATCCAAACTGCTTAGTTTCTTGTTACGGATGGAGAGGTTACGGATGCGGTTGAGAAGGTCACCTGAGTGTTTAAGATGAGCGGGGCTGATGGTCCCCAGAAGGCAGGAAAGATGTTTGGCAAGAACTCCGGCTAGTTTGTGTGGAGCACTGCCTATTCCTGACGTGATTGGTCTGAGTGGAATATTGTGTTTATGGGTCTTGGGTAAACCATACATGTGTGCTGGTTTAGGGTTGCTTGGTAACAAGTACAGAAGTTTCTTCCCTTCTCTAGTGCGTTTGAGTATTTGTCTGGTTTTGTATAGAAAATCTTTGGTGAGCGTCTCCCACTGTTGAGTGCTGATGGGTTCGTATGTAGACTGATCATTCAAAAGGTCCATCATTTTAGTGTTGTAGTCACTGGTGTTGAGGATGACGACTCCACCTCCTTTGTCGGCGGTGGTGACGATAATGTTGGGGTCGTTGGCGAGGTTCTTAAGGGCAGTGATGTATCGTCTAGGAAGATTAGAAGAAGAAGGTTCACATAAAGCTGCAGTGAGAAGGCCCTGTATATAACCCTTCTGGAAGTTGCTGTCACTGTGTCTATGGTTCTTGGTAACTAGATTGAGTTGATAGTTAGGTTTGCGTATGTTGGTGGTAAATTTGAGTCCCAGACTCAGTGCTTGTTTTTCGTAGTCGGTTAAGGTGCGTGACGATAAGTTGTTTATCAGGGATTCACGTCCCATTTCCTTCCATCGACTGTTAGAGCAGAGGTACTGAAGTTTGCGATTGAGTTTGATCTTCTGTTGGAGGTTAGCTGTGGTGACTGTGCTGAGAATATGCTCAGCAGTGTGTTGGTCAATCCAAGCACCCCTTCTCTCCAGCTACCCAAGCTTACTTAACTGAATGTGCCGAAGAACTTTCTAACATCGCTAAGGAAACCTTTGAAACTGCAAGGAATATGAGGGCCAATCTTCAGATTGACCAACACACTGCTGAGCATATTCTCAGCACAGTCACCACAGCTAACCTCCAACAGAAGATCAAACTCAATCGCAAACTTCAGTACCTCTGCTCTAACAGTCGATGGAAGGAAATGGGACGTGAATCCCTGATAAACAACTTATCGTCACGCACCTTAACCGACTACGAAAAACAAGCACTGAGTCTGGGACTCAAATTTACCACCAACATACGCAAACCTAACTATCAACTCAATCTAGTTACCAAGAACCATAGACACAGTGACAGCAACTTCCAGAAGGGTTATATACAGGGCCTTCTCACTGCAGCTTTATGTGAACCTTCTTCTTCTAATCTTCCTAGACGATACATCACTGCCCTTAAGAACCTCGCCAACGACCCCAACATTATCGTCACCACCGCCGACAAAGGAGGTGGAGTCGTCATCCTCAACACCAGTGACTACAACACTAAAATGATGGACCTTTTGAATGATCAGTCTACATACGAACCCATCAGCACTCAACAGTGGGAGACGCTCACCAAAGATTTTCTATACAAAACCAGACAAATACTCAAACGCACTAGAGAAGGGAAGAAACTTCTGTACTTGTTACCAAGCAACCCTAAACCAGCACACATGTATGGTTTACCCAAGACCCATAAACACAATATTCCACTCAGACCAATCACGTCAGGAATAGGCAGTGCTCCACACAAACTAGCCGGAGTTCTTGCCAAACATCTTTCCTGCCTTCTGGGGACCATCAGCCCCGCTCATCTTAAACACTCAGGTGACCTTCTCAACCGCATCCGTAACCTCTCCATCCGTAACAAGAAACTAAGCAGTTTGGATGTGACTTCCCTCTTCACAAAAGTACCTACCAAAAAAGCCATCGAGGTTCTACGACGTAAAGTCAATCAGGACCTTAATCTTCCTCTACCCCCCGGAGATTTTGTTGACTTAATTGAACTCTGTGTACCATTACTTTTGTCACTACCACTACTACTACTACTACCACTAGTGAACATCGAAATGGTACCTCACTAGTATTACACCTCACTCTGAGCCTTTATATACCCTCTGTGTCCATGTATTGTTTGTAATGGCTTGATAAAGCTCCTGGAGAGCGAAACGTTACCACAATAAATGTCACATTAGTTGCACTTGTGTCCTTTTACTTTACATATTGTCGGTAATTCTACCAACTTTATTACACAAGGGTTAGTAAAGTTGTATCTCACCTGTACACCTTCATAACGTACACAAGATAACACCTTGATAACGTACACATGATAACGTATACACCGTTATTGTTGTACCATGACCCAACACCTGCAGTTCAACACCTGTCGGAGGAATTAGAAGAATGGTTTGATTATCAAAATGCTGTACAATACCGACAGGTTTGTAAGTATGTGTCTTACCAAGACAGATTTGCAAATGTATCCCGGGTAGGCCTTAGGCATATACCAAATCTAGCTTTTGTAAGTTATTCTTCAAGACTAGAATAAATATCTATAGAAGCAAATTTCATAATGACACGTAAAATAGTGCGTCATATTAATTGTGATGCGGACACAAGATAACTACAGAATGAACATTAAAATGGTATAAAATACCGACAGATTGTTAGGCAAGACACATATGCAACAGTTAGGTATCTTTATTTCGAAACGTTTCGCCTACACAGTAGGCTTCTTCAGTCGAGTACAGAAAAGTTGATAGAAGCAGAAGATACTTGAAGACGATGTAATCAGTCCATCACCCTTAAAGTTTTGAGGTGGTCAGTCCCTCAGTCTGGAGAAGAGCATATTGTTTCTTACTATGGAACAATGCTCTTCTCCAGACTGAGGGACTGACCACCTCAAAACTTTAAGGGTGATGGACTGATTACATCGTCTTCAAGTATCTTCTGCTTCTATCAACTTTTCTGTACTCGACTGAAGAAGCCTACTGTGTAGGCGAAACGTTTCGAAATAAAGATACCTAACTGTTGCATATGTGTCTTACCTAACAACAACAGAATGACCTAGACAGGTTGATGTAGTGGTCGGAGAAAGGGTAGATGCAGTTTACTGAAGACAAATTGTAGATGAATGGTTCAGAGAACCGACATGTTGATAAATTAGACACATGTGCAACTCTTGGGTATCTTTATTAAGGAAGCGTTTCGCCACACAGTGGCTTCATCAGTCCATACACAGGAGAAGCTCTCCGCTCATATGCCGTATTCTACTCAAGATTGATGGACTGACCACATCGACTCAAGGTTGAGGGACTGATTACCTCATTCTCCTCCTATTCTTCAAGCTTCTCCTGTGTATGGACTGATGAAGCCACTGTGTGGCGAAACGTTTCCTTAATAAAGATACACAAGAGTTGCACATGTGTCTAATTTATCAAATGTAAACAAAGCTCCTGGAGAGCGAAACGTTGCCACAATAAAATGTCACATTAGTTGCACTTGTGGATATAGGAAAGAACTGGTTTGGTAACAGAGTTGTGGGCCGAGAAAAACTAATTTTGGGTGTGATTTACAGGGCCCTAAATCTTGAAAGGGAGTGCAGTAAACTTCTATGGGACGAAATTCGTAAGGCATCTACATACGAAAATGTTGTGCTAATGGGAGATTTCAACTATAGACAGATTGACTGGAGCAATTTGACAGGAAATTTAGAGTCAGGTGACTTTCTTGATACGATCCAGGATTGTTTTTTAAAACAGTTTGTGACAGAGTCAACTAGAGGAAATAACCTCATTGACTTGGTTCTTGCCAGTAGGGAAACACTAATTAATAATCTTGAGGTTAATGATGAGCTTGGGGAAAGTGATCACAAATCACTCAGTTTTAATATATCATGGAATTCCCCTAATAATGGCAATCAAGTCTCCGTCCCTGACTTTCGCTTGGCTGATTTCATAGGACTGAAAAATTACTTAGGTGGGCTGAACTGGAATGACCTGACTAAGGGTCAGGTAGGTGATGATGGTTGCCGATATGACGCTTTCCAGAGCATAGTTCTAGCTGCTCAGTCAAATTATGTTCCAAATAGGGAAATCAGATCAAACAAAAATGATCCTAAATGGATGAACAATAGATTAAAATATCTAATTGGTCAAAAGAGAGGCATATATAGGCAAATCAAAAGAGGAGAGGGGCAATTAAGAAATCGATATATTCAGTTAAAGAGAGAAATAAAAAAGGGAATTAGAAAAGCAAAAAGAGATTATGAGGTTAAAGTTGCAAGAGAATCGAAGACTAACCCAAAAGGATTCTTTCAGGTGATGCTGTGAACACTAACTCCAAGGCCGAGGGACTGATTACCTCATCTTTTGTATATAGTTCTACTGTCTTCCTATTAATTCCTAGAATCTGTATTGATAAAGCCACTGGATGGCGAAACGTCTACAATAAAGATATCCAGATGTTGCACATGTGTCTTAACTTTCATACAGAAGTAAGATCAGGGACAAGATAGGCCCACTCAAAAGTTCCTCGGGTCAGCTCACTGACAGTGATAGGGAAATGTGTAGAAGTTTTAACACATACTTCCTCTCAGTTTTTACACAGGAGGATACCAGCGATATTCCAGTAATGATAAATTATGTAGAACAGGACGATAATAAACTGTGCACGATTAGGGTCACAAGTGACATGGTTCTTAGGCAAATAGATAAATTAAAACCTAACAAATCCCCAGGCCCTGATGAACTGTATGCAAGGGTTCTAAAGGAATGTAAAGAGGAGCTTAGCACACCTTTGGCTAATCTTTTCAACATATCACTACAAACTGGCATGGTGCCAGATAAGTGGAAAATGGCAAATGTGATACCTATTTTCAAAGCAGGTGACAGGTCCTTAGCTTCGAACTATAGACCAATAAGCCTAACCTCCATAGTGGGAAAATTTATGGAATCAATAATTGCCGAGGCAGTTCGTAGCCACCTTGAAAAGCATAAATTGATCAACGAATCTCAGCATGGTTTTACAAAGGGACGTTCCTGCCTTACGAATTTATTAACTTTTTTCACTAAGGTATTTGAGGAGGTAGATCATGGTAATGAATATGATATTGTGTATATGGACTTCAGTAAGGCTTTTGACAGGGTCCCACATCAGAGACTATTGAGGAAAATTAAGGCACATGGAATAGGAGGAGAAATTTTTTCCTGGATAGAGGCATGGTTGACAAATAGGCAGCAGAGAGTTTGCATAAATGGGGAGAAATCAGAGTGGGGAAGCGTCACGAGCGGTGTTCCTCATGGGTCAGTGTTGGGCCCCCTGCTGTTCACAATCTACATAAACGACATAGATGAGGGCATAAAGAGCGACATCGGCAAGTTTGCAGATGACACCAAAATAGGCCGTCGAATTCATTCTGACGAGGACATTCGAGCACTCCAGGAAGATTTGAATAGACTGATGCAGTGGTCGGAGAAGTGGCAGATGCAGTTTAATATAGACAAATGCAAAGTTCTAAATGTTGGACAGGACAATAACCATGCCACATATAAACTAAATAATGTAGATCTTAATATTGGAAATAAATGGTATAAAATACCGACACAATGGAAATATAAACACAAATGCAGTATAATGTGATCCTTTATTGACAACGTTTCCCCCACACAGTGGACTTTTTCAAGTCACACACGGATCTACCTGGGGTTGGAAGGTACGAGAGTATTTATAGTCATACCTTCCAACCCCAGGTAGATCCGTGTGTGACTTGAAAAAGCCCACTGTGTGGGTGAAACGTTGTCAATAAAGGATCACATTATACTGCATTTGTGTTTATAGATCTTAATATTACGGATTGCGAAAAAGATTTAGGAGTTCTGGTTAGCAGTAATCTGAAACCAAGACAACAGTGCATAAGTGTTCGCAATAAAGCTAATAGAATCCTTGGCTTCATATCAAGAAGCATAAATAATAGGAGTCCTCAGGTTGTTCTTCAACTTTATACATCCTTGGTTAGGCCTCATTTAGATTATGCTGCACAGTTTTGGTCACCGTATTACAGAATGGATATAAATTCTCTGGAAAATGTACAAAGGAGGATGACAAAGTTGATTCCATGTATCAGAAACCTTCCCTATGAGGATAGACTAAGGGCCCTGAATCTGCACTCTCTAGAAAGACGTAGAATTAGGGGGGATATGATTGAGGTGTATGGATGGAAGACAGGAATAAATAAAGGGGATGTAAATAGTGTGCTGAAAATATCTAGCCTAGACGGAAATATAAACACATATGCAGTATTGTAGATGAATGGTTCAGAGAACCGACATGTTGATAAATTAGACACATGTGCAACTCTTGGGTATCTTTATTGAGGAAACGTTTCGCCACACAGTGGCTTCATCAGTCCATACAAAAAAGAATCTTGAAGAACAGGAGGAGAATGAGGTAATCAGTCCCTCAACCTTGAGTCGATGTGGTCAGTCCATCAATCTTGAATAGATGGACTGACCATATCGACTCAAGGTCGAGGGACTGATTACCTCATTCTCCTCCTCTCCTTACGCCTTCCTCTTTGTATTGGACTGATGAAGCCACTGTGTGGCGAAACGTTTCCTGAATAAAGATTCCCATATGCTGCATAAGTGTCTCAATCTTCAACTTGTCGGTTTTTCAAACCATTCATCACAACTGTCAGACACTGCAGCATCATGGGATCTTGTTACAAAGAATTCTTCAACACTTGTTCAACCTTTGGACGAAGACCTACTTCGACTAGTGGATGGTACCACTATGACCCCGCCTCCGCCTGCTTCACCTCTCCTCACTACAGTATATAAGCCACGTCTACGGCCCTATACTGTACATTCTACAAGATTGATGGACTGAACACATCGACTCCAGGTTGAGGGACTGATTACCTCATTCTCCTCCTCTCCTTACGCCTTCCTCTTTGTATTGGACTGATGAAGCCACTGTGTGGCGAAACGTTTCCTGAATAAAGATTCCCATATGCTGCATAAGTGTCTCAATCTTCAACAAATGCAGTATAATGTGATCCTTTATTGACAACGTTTCACCCACACAGTGGGCTTTTTCAAGTCACACACGGATCTACCTGGGGTTGGAAGGTACGAGAGTATTTATAGTCATGTTCAGAATGTTGAGGTCAGGTGGAGAATGCTGCATCTGATGATCTACCGGGTGGGGTTATAGAGTCATGGGTAGCTTGGCAGGGGTATTGGACAAGTTGTGAGTAGACCTTCTGCAGTGTTCTATGTTCTTATGTGGGATAGCGATGAAGAAGTTTCTTGGCGAGTGGTTCAGCTATGTTATAGAAGCCATTGTTCTGGTTGAAATTGTTGGTTATAGAGATAAGCGATGATTCCAGGATTCTTCTGTATTGAGTGTTGTCTTCGTTGGCTATAAGTCTTGAGTTTCTGTAGTTAATTAAATGGTTGTGTGAATTGCGATGTTGTACACAGGCATTCCTTGTATCGTCAGTCCTGCTTGCATATTGGTGTTCTGAAATGCGTGTTTGGAGGTCTCTTGATGTTTCGCCCACATATAATTTGTTGCAGTCATTACAAGGGATTATGTATACCCCTGCAGAGGATGGAGGCTTGTCCTGTCTACTACTGGTGATGTCCTTGATGGTCGTGGTTGTGGAGGTAGATACTTGGAATGATGTTTTGGCAAAGATGTTGGAAACATGTTTGGCAATGGAGTTGTTGGGAAGGACTATGTATCTCTTCTCGGCAGTGTCTTCTCTGGGTGTGTTGAAGATGTTTAATGCCCGCCGTCTGCAGTCTCTGATGAAGTGACGAGGATAGTGGAGTTTAGAAAATACTTGTTCAATTATAGTGCATTCTTCCTCAAGGAACTCATTGCTGCAGATTCTGAGTGCACGTAGGAAGAAGCCTATAATCACACCACGTTTGGTTTTGGTGTCGTGGTGAGAGTAGAAGTGGAGAAGATCGTTTTGGTTGGTGGGTTTTCGATAGACTTTAAAACAAATTCGTAAGGCAGGAACGCCCCTTTGTAAAACCATGCTGAGATTCGTTGTTTAATTTATGCTTTTCAAGGTGGCTACGAACTTCCTCGGCAATTGATTCCATAAATTTTCCCACTATGGAGGTTAGGCTTATTGGTCTATAGTTCGAAGCTAAGGACCTGTCACCTGCTTTGAAAATAGGTATCACATTTGCCATTTTCCACTTATCTGGCACCATGCCAGTTTGTAGTGATATGTTGAAAAGATTAGCCAAAGGTGTGCTAAGCTCCTCTTTACATTCCTTTAGAACCCTTGCATACAGTTCATCAGGGCCTGGGGATTTGTTAGGTTTTAATTTATCTGAACATTAAAATGATATAAAATACCGACAGGTTGTTAGGTAAGACACATATGTGTCTTACCTAACAACCTGTCGGTATTTTATACCATTTTAATGTTCATTCTGTCAGACACTGCAACACAAGGGTATCTTGGTACAGACCTGCAATCAACTTCGACAACCTCCACTAGTGAGAACGGCTGGATTTGAGAGGGACCTGACCTCACAACATCTGAGTTCTTACCTCTTCTAGTGACCTACGTCTCACCTCTTGGCGCTATATAAGGCTCCAATTTGTCACTTCATCTCCATATTGTTTCCTACTATGGAACAATGCTCTTCTCCAGACTGAGGGACTGACCACCTCAAAACTTTAAGGGTGATGGACTGATTACATCGTCTTCAAGTATCTTCTGCTTCTATCAACTTTTCTGTACTCGACTGAAGAAGCCTACTGTGTAGGCGAAACGTTTCGAAATAAAGATACCTAACTGTTGCATATGTGTCTTACCTTTAATTTATCTATTTGCCTAAGGACCATGTCACTTGTGACCCTAATCGTGCACAGTTTATTATCGTCCTGTTCCACATAATTTATCATTTCTGGAATATCGCTGGTATCCTCCTGTGTAAAAACTGAGAGGAAGTATGTGTTAAAAATTCTACACATTTCCTTATCACTGTCAGTGAGCTGACCCGAGGAACTTTTGAGTGGGCCTATTTTGTCCCTGATCTTACTTCTGTATACCCGAAAGAATCCTTTTGGGTTAGTCTTCGAATCTCTTGCAACTTTAACCTCATAATCTCTTTTTGCTTTTCTAATCCCTTTTTTTATTTCCCTCTTTAACTGAATATATCGATTTCTTAATTGCCCCTCTCCTCTTTTGATTTGCCTATATATGCCTCTCTTTTGACCAATTAGATATTTTAATCTATTGTTCATCCATTTAGGATCATTTTTGTTTGATCTGATTTCCCTATTTGGAACATAATTTGACTGAGCAGCTAGAACTATGCCCTGGAAAGCGTCATATCGGCATCCATCACCACCTACCTGACCCTTAGTCAGGTCATTCCAGTTCAGCCCACCTAAGTAAATTTTCAGTCCTATGAAATCAGCCAAGCGAAAGTCAGGGACGGAAACTCGATTGCCATTATTAGGGGAATTCCATGATATATTAAAACTGAGTGATTTGTGATCACTTTCCCAAAGCTCATCATTAACCTCAAGATTATTAATCAGTGTTTCCCTACTGGCAAGAACCAAGTCAAGGAGGTTATTTCCCCAAGTCTAGGTTAACGATAATCTAAAACACAGTGCCTAAGTGTTAGCAATAATGCTAATAGAATTCTTCCCTTTATATAGTAAGGCGTCTTTGAGATTCTGCTTCTCAGTTCTGGTCTCCATATAAATGCGATGGAAAGCCTGTAGAAAATAATGACGAAACTGATCCCATGTATCAGAAATCTTTTCTACGAGAATAGACTGAGGCCCCTGAATCTGCACTCGCTGGAAAGTAGTAGAATTAGGGAGGATATGATTGGAGTGTATAAATGGAAGGCAGGAATAAGTAAAGGGATATGAATAACGCGCTGAAAACATCTAACCAAAACAGGACTCGGAGGAATGGGTTGGATAAATTCAGATTCAGGATGGATATAGGAAAACACTCTTTTGGTAGGAGTTGTGGATGAGTGGAACAAACTTCCGGGTGGCGTCATTGAAGCAAGAACTTCGGGAAACTCCAAAAATACATTAGACAAGTACACGAGTGGGTGCGACTTAGACCTGCCTGGTATGAGCCAGTAGGCTTGCTGCAGTGTTCCTCCTTTTTTTTATGTTCTTATCTATTATCTTCCTCTTATTCCGTGCTGTGGTTATAACTCTTGTTATCCTCCTCAGTAAACACCGGCTGTTCCTGTTTCAAAATATTTCTACGTTTCCCATATAAGTCTAGTTTTGTCAACACCTACTTACAAAGGAACATACACTGAGAAATGTGTATCTCTTAGTGTATACACACACACAGTTGTGTGTATATCAGTGTATATACACGAGACGTGTGTATCTCAGGGTATATAAACAGCTGTGTATATCTCGGTCTCCATTCCGCGAGGTGTGTATCTCAATATATATACAACAAGTCTTGACACAACCGAGAGATGTGTATCTGTATATACACCATGAGGTGTATATCTCTCAGTATATATATGCTACAAGTTTACTTTAATCCCAGATTTTACAGTAGGCATTAAAATATTCTTGATTAGTGGTGAATAGGTGACCCACGTGTAGTAGATGGGATTTAAACCCCATCAATGACCTACTTCCACGTATGGATTTGTTCAATATGATATCGGTTACGACTGCTTCACCTCACCTGTCTACAGTATATAAGCCACCTCACGAATATACTGTATTCTTTTCAAGATCGACTCCAGGTTGAGGGACTAATTACCTCAAACTCCTTCTAATCTTCACCATTCTTCTTTGTATTAGACTAATGAAGCCACTGTGTGGTGAAATGTTTCCGCAAGTGTTGAACATGTCTAATTTAACAACTTGTCTGTTCTCCGAACTATTTATCAACAAACCCCATCAATCAACAAAGTCGTGGAACTAAGTTTCGGAACTACTGAATTGACTCCCATTATTTATGAATGGCACATCTACTGAAGGTTGTACTGGAATTGATGTTCACGTCTTTTGTAAACATTCAGAAAATCCAGATTAGACTTGTCGTTCTTGAGCAAGAATACGGATTAGAAGCATTCTTGTGCAAAATACGCATTAAACGTGTCGTTCTTGAGCAAGAATACGGATTAGAAGCATTCTTGTGCAAAATACGCATTAAACGTGTCGTTCTTGAGCAAGAATACGGATTAGAAGTGTCGTTCGCGAAGAGGAATGTGGATTAGAGGTGTTGATTGTCAGCAGCATTGTGATACTACTGCCCTGACGTCATAAGTGCAAAAAACAAATGTATTCTCGTGGCTTGGCTTGTGTAAGCCGAGTGAAGGTGGCTTTTTTGGTGAGCCATGGACAGTAACATTTTTCAAGCCAAGTAGATAGTACTCACCTTGCTGCCGTTGGAAGGGTCGAGTCACAGCTCCTGGCTCCGCCTCTTCACACCAACCTTTTCTTGTGTTTTGCTCGCTAAGAAATTTCGTTACGTGAAATTTGCTTTTGAGCCTGGCCCATGGTCGGGCTCCGAGAGTAGTAAGTAAGACTATGCCCATTAAAGATATATCAAAGAGGTCAGCGCCCCCTGCGGCCCGGTCCTAAACCAGGTCTCCCGGTGGAACGAGGTCTGATTAACCAGGCTGTTACTGCTAACAGCTATTGTACGAATTAACAGTTAGTATACAAACTAACATATATCTTACAAGATAACACATGTTTTACAAGATAGCAGATATTGTGCAAGATAACTATTATACAAACTGCTACATATATTTTCCGGTTTCAGCTTATTTCTACGCTTGGACGCTAACTAAGCTTTCATCACGCAGTAAATGTTACAAGTTGAGCAGTGTTTAACGGCAAGACTGACCGAATGAGACAGGTAACATGTATATCAGTCTCTCATCTGTTTTTGATATCGTCAGTATGTTCACTGTGATCTTCACTATTATAATCATAATTTTTAGAGGGGTGGAGTGGTAAGCCAGCTGAAGGCTTCGGTCGGATGACCAACAGCTCCAGTTGTGGGTCATCATATGACTAAAATGACACAGCTTTGCAATGACAAGGTTAAGGTTCGTCAGGAAACAGGACAAGTGTTTCCTGACGCGGGTCTTAGTCATATGATGGCCCACAGCTGGAGTTTTTGGTCATCTGACCGAGGCCTTCCACTGGCTTATCACTCCACCCCTTTCAAAACTATGGTTATTATAACTATCTCTCTGTTTTCAGTGACCAGACGACAGCATCAGTGCACCGGGGAAGACGCAAGGTAGTGTAGAAAGATTTAAAACTAAATTGATAGGTTATCTGGCCTTGCTGTTTCACTTCGTCTCAGGGATAGTTATGTAACCTTTGTCTGTACTCCTGTTGCAGCCATACTTACAAGCTGCTGTAAGAAAGAGCTTTCAGAAGCTGCTGTAAGAAAGAGCTTTCAGAAGCTGCTGTAAGAAAGAGCTTTCAGAAGCTGCTGTAAGAAAGAGCTTTCAGAAGCAGCTGTAAGAAAGAGCTTTCAGAAGCAGCTGTAAGAAAGAGCTTTCAGAAGCAGCTGTAAGAAAGAGCTTTCAGAAGCAGCTGTAAGAAAGAGCTTTCAGAAGCAGCTGTAAGAAAGAGCTTTCAGAAGCAGCTGTAAGAAAGAGCTTTCAGAAGCAGCTGTAAGAAAGAGCTTTGAGAAGCAGCTGTAAGAAAGAGCTTTGAGAAGCAGCTGTAAGAAAGAGCTTTGAGAAGCAGCTGTAAGAAAGAGCTTTGAGAAGCAGCTGTAAGAAAGAGCTTTGAGAAGCAGCTGCAAGAAAGAGCTTTGAGAAGCAGCTGTAAGAAAGAGCTTTGAGAAGCAGCTGTAAGAAAGAGCTTTGAGAAGCAGCTGTAAGAAAGAGCTTTGAGAAGCAGCTGTAAGAAAGAGCTTTCAGAAGCTGCTGTAAGAAAGAGCTTTGAGAAGCAGCTGTAAGAAAGAGCTTTGAGAAGCAGCTGTAAGAAAGAGCTTTGAGAAGCAGCTGTAAGAAAGAGCTTTGAGAAGCAGCTGTAAGAAAGAGCTTTCAGAAGCTGCTGTAAGAAAGAGCTTTGAGAAGCAGCTGTAAGAAAGAGCTTTGAGAAGCAGCTGTAAGAAAGAGCTTTGAGAAGCAGCTGTAAGAAAGAGCTTTGAGAAGCAGCTGTAAGAAAGAGCTTTGAGAAGCAGCTGTAAGAAAGAGCTTTGAGAAGCAGCTGTAAGAAAGAGCTTTGAGAAGCAGCTGTAAGAAAGAGCTTTGAGAAGCAGCTGTAAGAAAGAGCTTTGAGAAGCAGCTGTAAGAAAGAGCTTTGAGAAGCAGCTGTAAGAAAGAGCTTTGAGAAGCAGCTGTAAGAAAGAGCTTTGAGAAGCAGCTGTAAGAAAGAGCTTTGAGAAGCAGCTGTAAGAAAGAGCTTTGAGAAGCAGCTGTAAGAAAGAGCTTTGAGAAGCAGCTGTAAGAAAGAGCTTTGAGAAGCAGCTGTAAGAAAGAGCTTTGAGAAGCAGCTGTAAGAAAGAGCTTTCAGAAGCAGCTGTAAGAAAGAGCTTTGAGAAGCAGCTGTAAGAAAGAGCTTGCTTCTTGCCTATACTCTCACTAGCTCATCTTTCTTCCAGCAGTTGTTTATATTTTACCACAACTGTCTCCTCCTTTACTTCATAAACCTTCACTTTTCTCTTACTTGCTGACGCCATTCTCTTTGCTTCCCATCTACCTTTTACTCTTACTGTGTGTGTGTGTGCGTGGCCTTACTATAAACATGTACATCCTGAAGTCTACCCATCAGAGTTTTATCTACCAATACATAGTCTAACAAACTACTGTTATTAGATCCTATATCATATCTTGCATACTTAGTTATCCTTTTTTTCTTAAGATATGTATTACCTATTACCAGACCATCTTTCTATATAAAGTTCAAAGGCCCCTCCCCCCCATTATCATTTACACCTGGCGCCCCAAACTTACCTACCACGCCCTCTGTACCATTACACCCACTTTAGCATTCATGTCCCCTAACACAACTACTCTCTCAGTTCAAAACTTCCCAAACACTCGCTTAACATCTCCCAGAATCTCTCTCCTCTACACCCTGTTTCTTCTCCAGGTGCACGAACACTTATTATAACCCACTTTTTGCATCCGACTCTTATTTTAATCCACATATTCCTTGAATTTATTCATTTATATTCCCTTTTCTCCTTCCATAACTGATCCTTCACCATTATTGCTACACCTTCCTTAGCTCTAACTCTCTCAGTTACTCCTGACTTAATCCCATCTATATCTCTCTACTGAAATCCCCTTACCCCCCTTCCCCTTCAGCTTTGTTTCGTTTAGAGCAAGGACATCCGATTACATTTATATATATATATATATATATATATATATATATATATATATATATATATATATATATATATATATATATATATATATATATATATATATATACACACACACACACACACACACTTGTACATTCACACACATACATACATACATACATACATACACAGACACATACACACACTCTTACACACATACATAGGCATTAAATATTAAAGAGATTCCACATTTACATTTTTTTTTTCAAATCAGTTCCCTTTAATAGTTCCCGTTTTCTGTTGAACTATTGTCTGTTGTCACTTAACAAACTTGTCGTCAGTTAATTTTTTATTAATACACACCTGAAGGGTAAATAGGGTGAGGGTAGGGTAAATAGGGTGTTAGGATAAGTAGGGTGGTGGTAGGGTAAATAAGGTGATGGTAGCATAAATAGGGTAGGATAAACAGAGTGATAGTAGGGTGAATATTGTGCCTAATTGGGTAAATAAGGTCCCACCTGGGTAAACAAGAGCTAGTTACAGGAGAGTACATCGCGAGTGACTGAAGGTGGTAGAGTATATGGGAGAGTACATCTGGAGGTTGGAGAGTGCCTGTGAGAGTACACTTGGAGGTGGGAGAGTACACCTGGAGGTGGGAGAGTACACCTGGAGGTGGGATAGTACACCTGGAGGTGGGAGAGTACATTTGGAGGTGGGAGAGTACACCTGGAGGTGGGAGAGTACACCTGGAGGTGGGAGAGTACACCTGGAGGTGGGAGAGTACACCTGGAGGTGGAAGTGTACTGTCAGCATAGTTGCTGATCCCTTGTATATGTATATGTTATCTGAGTATCATAGTACCATCCATATGTTTTACATAGTTGACCCCTTGCTAGGCTCAGTGACTAGCATGTGTGACGTCACATGATGCCGCATGAGAGCGCTGCGCTCCCGGCCTCGTCCTCTCTCCGCGCTTAGGTCTACGACAGGCAACACAGGCAGTCTGGGCTCCCCTCTCACACTCTGCTAATATATGTGTTACCATCCAACGACTGTTTATCTCCAACCGTCACATCTCCACGAACCCTCTCGACAGTACACCTTAAGGTGGGAGAGTACACCTGGCGGTGGGAGAGTACACCTGGTGGTGGGAGAGTACACCTGGTGGTGGGAGAGTACACCTGGTGGTGGGAGAGTACACCTGGAGGTGGGAGAGTACACCTGGAGGTGGGAGAGTACACCTGGAGGTGGAAGAGTACACCTGGAGGTGGGAGAGTACACCTGGAGGTGGGAGAGTACACCTGGTGGTGGGAGAGTACACCTGGAGGTGGAAGAGTACACCTGGAGGTGGAAGAGTACACCTGGTGGTGGGAGAGTACACCTGGTGGTGGGAGAGTGCACCTGAAGGTGGGAGAGTACACCTGGAGGTGAGAGAGTACACTTGGAGGTGGGAGAGTACACTTGGAGGTGGGAGAGTACACCTGGAGGCGGGAGAGTACACCTGGAGGTGGAAGAGTACACCTGGTGGTGGGAGAGTACACCTGGAGGTGAGAGAGTACACCTGGAGGTGGGAGAGTACACCTGGAGGTGGAAGAGTACACCTGGTGGTGGGAGAGTACACCTGGAGGTGAGAGAGTACACCTGGAGGTGGAAGAGTACACCTGGTGGTGGGAGAGTACACCTGGAGGTGAGAGAGTACACCTGGAGGTGAGAGAGTACACCTGGAGGTGGGAGAGTACACCTGGAGGTGGGAGAGTACGCCTGGAGGTGGGAGAGTACACCTGGAGGTGGGAGAGTACACCTGGAGGTGGGAGAGTACACCTGGAGGTGGGAGAGTACACCTGGAGGTGGAAGAGTACACCTGGAGGTGGAAGAGTACACCTGGTGGTGAGAGAGTACACCTGGATGTGGGAGAGTACACCTGGAGGTGGGAGAGTACACCTGGAGGTGGAAGAGTACACCTGGAGGTGGAAGAGTACACCTGGAGGTGGGAGAGTACACCTGGAGGTGGGAGAGTACACCTGGTGGTGGGAGAGTACACCTGGAGGTGGAAGAGTACACCTGGAGGTGGAAGAGTACACCTGGTGGTGGGAGAGTGCACCTGAAGGTGGGAGAGTACACCTGGAGGTGAGAGAGTACACTTGGAGGTGGGAGAGTACACTTGGAGGTGGGAGAGTACACCTGGAGGCGGGAGAGTACACCTGGAGGTGGAAGAGTACACCTGGTGGTGGGAGAGTACACCTGGAGGTGAGAGAGTACACCTGGAGGTGGGAGAGTACACCTGGAGGTGGAAGAGTACACCTGGTGGTGGGAGAGTACACCTGGAGGTGAGAGAGTACACCTAGAGGTGGAAGAGTACACCTGGTGGTGGGAGAGTACACCTGGAGGTGAGAGAGTACACCTGGAGGTGAGAGAGTACACCTGGAGGTGGGAGAGTACACCTGGAGGTGGGAGAGTACGCCTGGAGGTGGGAGAGTACACCTGGAGGTGGGAGAGTACACCTGGAGGTGGGAGAGTACACCTGGAGGTGGGAGAGTACACCTGGAGGTGGAAGAGTACACCTGGAGGTGGAAGAGTACACCTGGTGGTGGGAGAGTACACCTGGATGTGGGAGAGTACACCTGGAGGTGGGAGAGTACACCTGGAGGTGGAAGAGTACACCTGGAGGTGGAAGAGTACACCTGGTGGTGGGAGAGTACACCTGGATGTGGGAGAGTACACCTGGAGGTGGGAGAGTACACCTGGAGGTGGGAGAGTACACCTGGAGGTGGAAGAGTACACCTGGTGGTGGGAGAGTGCACCTGAAGGTGGGAGAGTACACCTTAAGGTGAGAGAGTACACCTGGAGGTGGGAGAGTATACCTGGAGGTGGGAGAGTGCATCTGGAGGTGGAAGAGCATACCTGGTGGCGGGAGAGTGCACCTGAAGGTGGGAGAGTACACCTGGAGGTGGGAGAGTACACCTGGAGGTGGGAGAGTACACCTGGAGGTGGAAGAGTACACCTGGTGGTGGGAGAGTACACCTGAAGGTGGGAGAGTACACCTGGAGATGGGAGAGTACACCTGGAGGTGGGAGAGTACATTTGGCGGTGCCAGAGTGCGTTAAAGATCAAAGTAATAGGGTGTGTGTGTGTGTGTGTGTGTGTGTGTGTGTGTGTGTGTGTGTGTGTGTGTGTGTGTGTGTTGTAGATTTGCCCATGACCGGTTTTGCAAGACAAACACTGCGAGAAAGATACTGTACACAGCGTGCATTTGAAACGTGTCCCCTCCCCCTCCCCGTTAATAATAATAATATCTCTATTACTACAAGTACAAGGTATACAGACCATAGCTGACATCAATGACCTACTACTATATAGAAAGCCGCTTGTTATGCTGAGCATTTCGGGCAAATTAGGTCAGTGTCCCAGGATGCGACCCACACCAGTCCACTAACACCCAGGTACCTATTTTACTGATGGGTGAACATGGACAGCAGGTGTAAGGAAACACGTCCAATGTTACAACCACCCACAGGATGGGTGTGGGGGGTGGCAACCACCCACAGGATGGGTGTGGGGGGTGGCAACCACCCACAGGATGGGTGTGGGGGGTGGCAACCACCCACAGGATGGGTGTGGGGGTGGCAACCACCCACAGGATGGGTGTGGGGGTGGCAACCACCCACAGGATGGGTGTGGGGGTGGCAACCACCCACAGGATGGGTGTGGGGGTGGCAACCACCCACAGGATGGGTGTGGGGGTGGCAACCACCCACAGGATGGTTCCGCAACGTGTATTCAACAGCACCTTTATACTTCTGCAATATATATGTAGGTAGGTAGGTAGGTAGGTATCAGGTTTGTCAGGAAACAGGACAAGTGTTTCCTCCAGGTAAACACGGGTCTTAAGTCATATGATGACCCACAGCTGGAGCTTTTGGTCATCTGACTGTGGCTTTCCACTGGCTTACCCATGGTTACCTGGAGGTTATTCCGGGGATCAACGCCCCCGCGGCCCGGTCCATGACCAGGCCTCCCGATGGATCAGGGCCTGATCAACTAGGCTGTTACTGCTGGCCGCACGCAGTTCAACGTACGAGCCACAGCCCGGCTGATCCGGCACTGACTTTAGGTATCTGTCCAGCTCTCTCTTGAAGGCAGCCAGGGGTTTATTGGTAATTCCCCTAATGCTTGATGGGAGGCTGTTGAACAGTCTTGGGCCCCGGACACTTATGGTGTTTTCCCTTAGTGTACCAATGGCGCCCCTACTTTTTATTGGCGGCATTTTGCATCGCCTGCCTAGTCTTTTACTTTCGTAGGGAGTGATTTCTGTGTGCAGATTTGGGACCATTCCTTCCAAGATTTTCCAAGTGTAGATTATGATATATCTCTCCCTCCTGCGTTCCAACGAGTACAAGTCAAGTACTTCCAAGCGTTCCCAGTAGTTAAGGTGCTTGACAGAACTTATACGTGCAGTAAAGGATCTCTGTACACTCTCTAGATCTGCGATTTCACCTGCTTTGAATGGAGATGTTAATGTACAGCAGTATTCCAGCCTAGAGAGAACAAGTGATTTGAAAAGGATCATCATTGGCTTGGCAACTCTCGTTTTGAACGTTCTCATTATCCATCCTATCATTTTCTTTGCACGTACGATCGTGGCACTGTTGTGATCCTTGAAAGTGAGATCCTCAGACATTACTACTCCCAGGTCCCTTACATTATTTTTCCGCTCTATTGTATGGCCAGAGTCTGTAGTATACTCTGTTCTAGTTATTATCTCCTCCAGTTTTCCATAACGGAGTAGTTGGAATTTGTCCTCATTGAACATCATATTGTTTACCGTTGCCCACTGGAAAACTTTGTTTATATCTTCTTGGAGGTTAACCGCGTCCTCAGCAGATGACAGCCTCATGCAGATCCTAGTATCATCCGCAAAGAATGATACGGTGCTGTGGTGTATATATCTGTCTATGTCTGATATGAGGATAAGGAACAAGATGGGGGCGAGTACTGTGCCTTGTGGAACAGAGCTCTTCACTATGGCAGCCTCCACCCCTTTAAAAATTATTATGATTTTAACCATTTTGACAATGTGTCCTTTAGTACGACCTTTATAGTTCTTACTCTCAGGGTCTGTACAGGATCTGTACAGGATTTGTACAGGATCTTAGATGAACAGCATGTACGTAATTAAATAGCCATAGGCTTTCCTCGTGTGTTTTCTTTCTCCTATAAAGACCACAAAAGTCAAAATACCGTGACTGGAACAATACACAAATAACCCTCACATAGGAGAGAGGAACTGACCACGACATTTCGGTACGACTTAGACCATTTACAAAGTCATGTATAATAATCCGATGATAGAATTCTTTGCTCCCGTGTTCCATTATACAGTCGTTCTGTGGAACAACGTTCCAAGTCTTCCTTGAAGCTTCTGTTTTTCAGATCTGTGAGAGGCTTCTCTCTCATTATTGTATTGACAATGTATCTTTTTTTTTCTTGTTTTGTTTTGCTTGCTTCAACACTTGTTGGTTGTGCGTGAGTTACTTGGACGGTGAGTTTGAGTCACTTGGACGGTGAGTTTGAGTCACTTGGACAGAGGCGAGTCACTCACAATATACACTGAATGCGAAGAAAAGCCAAACACTGTTGTTTTTTAGTCATAAAGACAGTTATCCGTGTGTGTGTCTGTATTCACCTATTTGTGGTTGCAAGGGTCGAGCTCCTAGCCCCGCCTCCATGAGCTTTATCGTATCTTTTCCAAGCTATGTATGGATCTTGCCTCCACTATGTCACTCTCCAGATTGTTCCACTTTGTGACAACTCTATGACTGAAGAAGTACTTCGTAATATCCCTATGACTCCATCTGAGTTTTCAACTTCCAGTTGTGGCCCCTTGTTGCTGTGTCCCATTTCTGAAACATTCTGTTCTTGTCCACCTTGTCAATTCCTCTCAGTAGTTTATATGCTATCATGTCCTCCCTGTCCCTCATATCCTCCACTGTTGTCAGGTTGGGTTCCCTTAACCTCTTCGTAGGACATACCCTTCAGTTCCGGGACTAGTCTTGTTACAAACCTTTACACTTTCTCTTATTTCTTGCCGTGTTTGACTGTTTGACTAGGTATGGGTTCCATACTAGCGCTGCATACTGCAATATGAACCTCATGTACACTGTATACAGAGTCTTGAATGATTCCTTACTCAGGTGTTGAAACGCTATTCTCAGGTTTGCTAGGCGCCTATATACTGCAGCAGTAATTTGGTTAATGTGCGCCTCAGATGTCATCGGTATTATACTCACCCCAAGATCGTTTTCCATGAATGAGGTTGGCAGTCTTTGGCCCCCTAGCCTATACTCTGTACTCAGTTTTCTTTGGCCTTCTCCAGTTTTTACGACTTTGCACTTGGTGAGGTTAAACTCCAGGATCCTGATCCTCAACCACTTAAATTCTCGGCATTAGTTTCACATTGTCTGCAAACTGGGACACCTCTGAATCTATACATTCCGTCGTGTCATTCACATATACCAGAAATAGCTCCGGCCCTAGGACTGACCCCTGTGGAACCCCGCTCATCACAGGCACCCACTTTGACACCTCGTTATGTAACATCACTCGTTTCCTTCCTGTCAGGTATTCTCTGATCCATGACAATGCCTTTTCTGTTATTCCTGCCTGCTCTTCTAGCTTATGCACTAATCTCTTGTGCGGAACTGTGTCGAAAGCCTTCTTACAGTACAAGAAAGTGCAGTCTACCCGCCCCTCTCTCCTACCTTACTTCTGTCACCTAGCAGTAAAACTCCAGTAGATTTATGACACATTATTTTCCCTCCCTTCAACCGTGCTGGTTATTGTGTAATATGCTCATTCCTTTCTTGGTGCTCCGCCATTTTTTTTCCTGATAAGCCTCTCCGTGACTTTGCATAATATACAAGTCAGTGACCTGTCGCGAGACAGGATGTTCATCTCACATCATAAGACAGGATGTTCATCTCACATCGTGAGACAGGATGTTCATATTAGCACTCGCACACCAGCAGAAGAGCCAAGAGCTCTGCTACACACACTAAATCCGTCAATAGCAAATTTATGCTATAAAGACGAAAGAAATCAGAGACGGTAACAAAAGAAGGTGTTGAGTACTCCTGTACATTGAGGCTCATTCTCGAAGCTTTGATCCAAGGAGGACAGCATATGTTGCAAAGAACTGGATGGCTGGTTCATTAATTAAGTTTAAGTCCTATCGACTACACTAGGGTTGAACACATGTACAATATCTGTATATCTTTATTTCTAGACGTTTCGCCATCCAGTGGCTTTATTAATACAAATTCAGGGCCATAATGGGAAGAATGTAGAACTGTATACAAAAGACGGGGTAATCAGTCCCTCAGCCTTGGACTTGGTGATGAGCACCGTAGTCTTGATCTCGTGAGGAGATATTGGAGTAAGGAATACACACGTTGGATTGTCTTGGAGGCGTATATTTAAAAGAGTCTTGAGGAGAAACCCAGGCCTGCCTGTCGAATCTAAGCCTAGAGATGAACTGAGGCTGAGACCTCTAGCTGGTGGCACACATGAGCAGGACTCGTGATGTCACGCAAGGGAGCCTATCTATAAAATAGCTGGAATTATCTAAGTATACTACACATTACACAGTAACACTACTGACATTGAAGAATCTGAAATATAGACATTGTATACCATTTATGTACTACACCAGGGTTAAATCTGCATGTCATCCCTGCACCACCCTTCAAGAGTGCTGTAATCCCTTTTGTAAGGACTAAATTAAGCTCTTAGTGTATAAATACTGACATATATAACCCCCCAAGTGCATGTTTAGATCATAGTCTTGTCTAGTAAGTGTACCATGACCTGAGAGATCGTGGCATTAATCTTATTAACAGAGATCATGGTATTAATCTTATTAACAGAGATCATGGTATTAATCTTATGATTAAGACATATGTGTAACAATTTTCTATCATTATTGTTAAAACGCTTCACCTACACAGTAGACTTCTTCAGTCAAATACAGAGGGACCAGGTGTAGTGAAATGAAGATGATGCAATCAGTCCATCAGCCGTAGATAAATAGTATTTGAGATGGTCAGTCCCTCAGCCTGGAGAAGAGTTCAGCTCCATGGTCTGGAACAAGGTGGTCAGTCCCTCAGCCTGGGGAAGAGTTCAGCTCCATGGTCTGGAACAAGGTGGTCAGTCCCTCAGCCTGGGGAAGAGTTCAGCTCCATGGTCTGGAACAAGGTGGTCAGTCCCTCAGCCTGGGGAAGAGTTCAGCTCCATGGTCTGGAACAAGGTGGTCAGTCCCTCAGCCTGGGGAAAAGTTCAGCTCCATGGTCTGGAACAAGGTGGTCAGTCCCTCAGCCTCCTGGGGAAGAGTTCAGCTCCATGGTCTGGAACAAGGTGGTCAGTCCCTCAGCCTGGGGAAGAGTTCAGCTCCATGGTCTGGAACAAGGTGGTCAGTCCCTCAGCCTGGGGAAGAGTTCAGCTCCATGGTCTGGAACAAGGTGGTCAGTCCCTCAGCCTGGGGAAGAGTTCAGCTCCATGGTCTGGAACAAGGTGGTCAGTCCCTGAGCCTGGGGAAGAGTTCAGCTCCATGGTCTGGAACAAGGTGGTCAGTCCCTCAGCCTGGGGAAGAGTTCAGTTCCATGGTCTGGAACAAGGTGGTCAGTCCCTCAGCCTGGGGAAGAGTTCAGTTCCATGGTCTGGAACAAGGTGGTCAGTCCCTCAGCCTGGGGAAGAGTTCAGCTCCATGGTCTGGAACAAGGTGGTCAGTCCCTCAGCCTGGAGAAGAGTTCAGCTCCATGGTCTGGAACAAGGTGGTCAGTCCCTCAGCCTGGAGAAGAGTTCAGCTCTATGGTCTGGAACAAGGTGGTCAGTCCCTCAGCCTGGAGAAGAGTTCAGCTCCATGGTCTGGAACAAGGTGGTCAGTCCCTCAGCCTGGAGAAGAGTTCAGCTCCATGGTCTGGAACAAGGTGGTCAGTCCCTCAGCCTGGAGAAGAGTTCAGCTCTATGGTCTGGAACAAGGTGGTCAGTCCCTCAGCCTGGAGAAGAGTTCAGCTCCATGGTCTGGAACAAGGTGGTCAGTCCCTCAGCCTGGAGAAGAGTTCAGCTCCATGGTCTGGAACAAGGCGGTCAGTCCCTCAGCCTGGAGAAGAGTTCAGCTCCATGGTCTGGAACAAGGTGGTCAGTCCCTCAGCCTGGAGAAGAGTTCAGCTCCATGGTCTGGAACAAGGCGGTCAGTCCCTCAGCCTGGAGAAGAGTTGAGCTCCATGGTCTGGAACAAGGTGGTCAGTCCCTCAGCCTGGAGAAGAGTTCAGCTCCATGGTCTGGAACAAGGCGGTCAGTCCCTCAGCCTGGAGAAGAGTTCAGCTCCATGGTCTGGAACAAGGTGGTCAGTCCCTCAGCCTGGGGAAGAGTTCAGCTCCATGGTCTGGAACAAGGTGGTCAGTCCCTCAGCCTGGGGAAGAGTTCAGCTCCATGGTCTGGAACAAGGTGGTCAGTCCCTCAGCCTGGAGAAGAGTTCAGCTCCATGGTCTGGAACAAGGCGGTCAGTCCCTCAGCCTGGAGAAGAGTTGAGCTCCATGGTCTGGAACAAGGTGGTCAGTCCCTCAGCCTGGAGAAGAGTTCAGCTCCATGGTCTGGAACAAGGCGGTCAGTCCCTCAGCCTGGAGAAGAGTTCAGCTCCATGGTCTGGAACAAGGTGGTCAGTCCCTCAGCCTGGGGAAGAGTTCAGCTCCATGGTCTGGAACAAGGTGGTCAGTCCCTCAGCCTGGGGAAGAGTTCAGCTCCATGGTCTGGAACAAGGCGGTCAGTCCCTCAGCCTGGAGAAGAGTTCAGCTCCATGGTCTGGAACAAGGTGGTCAGTCCCTCAGCCTGGGGAAGAGTTCAGCTCCATGGTCTGGAACAAGGTGGTCAGTCCCTCAGCCTGGGGAAGAGTTCAGCTCCATGGTCTGGAACAAGGTGGTCAGTCCCTCAGCCTGGAGAAGAGTTCAGCTCCATGGTCTGGAACAAGGCGGTCAGTCCCTCAGCCTGGAGAAGAGTTGAGCTCCATGGTCTGGAACAAGGTGGTCAGTCCCTCAGCCTGGAGAAGAGTTCAGCTCCATGGTCTGGAACAAGGCGGTCAGTCCCTCAGCCTGGAGAAGAGTTCAGCTCCATGGTCTGGAACAAGGTGGTCAGTCCCTCAGCCTGGGGAAGAGTTCAGCTCCATGGTCTGGAACAAGGTGGTCAGTCCCTCAGCCTGGAGAAGAGTTCAGCTCCATGGTCTGGAACAAGGTGGTCAGTCCCTCAGCCTGGAGAAGAGTTCAGCTCCATGGTCTGGAACAAGGTGGTCAGTCCCTCAGCCTGGAGAAGAGTTCAGCTCCATGGTCTGGAACAAGGTGGTCAGTCCCTCAGCCTGGAGAAGAGTTCAGCTCCATGGTCTGGAACAAGGCGGTCAGTCCCTCAGCCTGGAGAAGAGTTCAGCTCCATGGTCTGGAACAAGGTGGTCAGTCCCTCAGCCTGGAGAAGAGTTCAACTCCATGGTCTGGAACAAGGTGGTCAGTCCCTCAGCCTGGAGAAGAGTTCAGCTCCATGGTCTGGAACAAGGTGGTCAGTCCCTCAGCCTGGAGAAGAGTTCAGCTCCATGGTCTGGAACAAGGCGGTCAGTCCCTCAGCCTGGAGAAGAGTTCAGCTCCATGGTCTGGAACAAGGTGGTCAGTCCCTCAGCCTGGGGAAGAGTTCAGCTCCATGGTCTGGAACAAGGTGGTCAGTCCCTCAGCCTGGAGAAGAGTTCAGCTCCATGGTCTGGAACAAGGCGGTCAGTCCCTCAGCCTGGAGAAGAGTTCAGCTCCATGGTCTGGAACAAGGTGGTCAGTCCCTCAGCCTGGGGAAGAGTTCAGCTCCATGGTCTGGAACAAGGTGGTCAGTCCCTCAGCCTGGGGAAGAGTTCAGCTCCATGGTCTGGAACAAGGTGGTCAGTCCCTCAGCCTGGAGAAGAGTTCAGCTCCATGGTCTGGAACAAGGCGGTCAGTCCCTCAGCCTGGAGAAGAGTTGAGCTCCATGGTCTGGAACAAGGTGGTCAGTCCCTCAGCCTGGAGAAGAGTTCAGCTCCATGGTCTGGAACAAGGCGGTCAGTCCCTCAGCCTGGAGAAGAGTTCAGCTCCATGGTCTGGAACAAGGTGGTCAGTCCCTCAGCCTGGGGAAGAGTTCAGCTCCATGGTCTGGAACAAGGTGGTCAGTCCCTCAGCCTGGAGAAGAGTTCAGCTCCATGGTCTGGAACAAGGTGGTCAGTCCCTCAGCCTGGAGAAGAGTTCAGCTCCATGGTCTGGAACAAGGTGGTCAGTCCCTCAGCCTGGAGAAGAGTTCAGCTCCATGGTCTGGAACAAGGTGGTCAGTCCCTCAGCCTGGAGAAGAGTTCAGCTCCATGGTCTGGAACAAGGCGGTCAGTCCCTCAGCCTGGAGAAGAGTTCAGCTCCATGGTCTGGAACAAGGTGGTCAGTCCCTCAGCCTGGAGAAGAGTTCAACTCCATGGTCTGGAACAAGGTGGTCAGTCCCTCAGCCTGGAGAAGAGTTCAGCTCCATGGTCTGGAACAAGGTGGTCAGTCCCTCAGCCTGGGGAAGAGTTCAGCTCTATGGTCTGGAACAAGGTGGTCAGTCCCTCAGCCTGGGGAAGAGTTCAGCTCTATGGTCTGGAACAATATGAAGCTGAAGCATGAGAATGGAGCCTTAAATGTTGTCGAAGGTGTGGTGGAAGATCTCGGTCGAGATCTTCCACCTCACCTCATGCTTCAGCTTCATATTGTTCCAGACCATGGAGCTGAACTCTTCCCCAGGCTGAGGGACTGACCACCTTGTTCCAGACCATGGAGCTGAACTCTTCTCCAGGCTGAGGGACTGACCACCTTGTTCCAGACCATGGAGCTGAACTCTTCTCCAGGCTGAGGGACTGACCACCTTGTTCCAGACCATGGAGCTGAACTCTTCTCCAGGCTGAGGGACTGACCGCCTTGTTCCAGACCATAGAGCTGAACTCTTCTCCAGGCTGAGGGACTGACCACCTTGTTCCAGACCATGAACTCTTCTCCAGGCTGAGGGACTGACCGCCTTGTTCCAGACCATGGAGCTGAACTCTTCTCCAGGCTGAGGGACTGACCACCTTGTTCCAGACCATGGAGCTGAACTCTTCTCCAGGCTGAGGGACTGACCACCTTGTTCCAGACCATGGAGCTGAACTCTTCTCCAGGCTGAGGGACTGACCGCCTTGTTCCAGACCATGGAGCTGAACTCTTCTCCAGGCTGAGGGACTGACCACCTTGTTCCAGACCATGGAGCTGAACTCTTCTCCAGGCTGAGGGACTGACCGCCTTGTTCCAGACCATGGAGCTGAACTCTTCTCCAGGCTGAGGGACTGACCACCTTGTTCCAGACCATGGAGCTGAACTCTTCTCCAGGCTGAGGGACTGACCGCCTTGTTCCAGACCATGGAGCTGAACTCTTCTCCAGGCTGAGGGACTGACCGCCTTGTTCCAGACCATGGAGTTGAACTCTTCTCCAGGCTGAGGGACTGACCACCTTGTTCCAGACCATGGAGCTGAACTCTTCTCCAGGCTGAGGGACTGACCGCCTTGTTCCAGACCATGGAGTTGAACTCTTCTCCAGGCTGAGGGACTGACCGCCTTGTTCCAGACCATGGAGCTGAACTCTTCCCCAGGCTGAGGGACTGACCGCCTTGTTCCAGACCATGGAGTTGAACTCTTCTCCAGGCTGAGGGACTGACCACCTTGTTCCAGACCATGGAGCTGAACTCTTCCCCAGGCTGAGGGACTGACCACCTTGTTCCAGACCATGGAGCTGAACTCTTCTCCAGGCTGAGGGACTACCAGACCATGGAGCTGAACTCTTCTCCAGGCTGAGGGACTGACCACCTTGTTCCAGACCATGGAGCTGAACTCTTCTCCAGGCTGAGGGACTGACCACCTTGTTCCAGACCATGGAGCTGAACTCTTCTCCAGGCTGAGGGACTGACCACCTTGTTCCAGACCATGGAGCTGAACTCTTCTCCAGGCTGATGGACTGATTACATCATCTTCATTTCACTACTACACCTGGTCCCTCTGTATTTGACTGAAGAAGTCTAAAGATACCCATCTGTTACAGATGTGTCTTAATCATCAATTTGTCGGTATTTTATATTATTTTCAACATTAATCTAATTGTATAATGGTTACCCACTCACTGGGTCACCATCAGATTAACGTTGAAACGCTGCTAGTGTTTAAACACTTGTCCAAGACTCAAGGTCAGATATTTGGTGTGAGTGGTAGAGCACTTGGTTAGTTGACCAGGCAAATACCAGGCGAGCCTGGCCCATGACCGGGCTCCGGGAGTAGAAAAAACTCTCGGAACTCATCAAAGATATACCAAAGGTATATCTTCACTTGTGGTGTGTGACTGAGACCAAGTGTGTATCTCGAATTTCAATCTAGCAGGTAGTGTGCCAGTGATCGTGTTGTATTGTCTTGGATACATTATCAATTATCCTGCTGATGATGGGATAACTAAGGGGAGGCTGAGGAATAGTTGTAAACTGGTCGTATCCCAGCTGGCATGTGTGGTGTTTGCATGTGTAGCTTTTCCTTACTGCAGTGTTGGCTGTGTGAGCGTAAAGGTGACTACAAGCTGATAAATGAGCTTGCAGTGACAAGCGCAGTATACTCGTGAGCTCAGGAAGCAGTGCCGGATTACACCTAAGCTAGAGCTAGAGCCAAAGAATATTTTGGGGATAATCTGAACATGTGCCATAAAAAAATGGACACAAATGCAGTATAATGAGATCGTTTTCGCCCACACAATGGTCTTTTTCAAGCCACATACAGAGTTACCTGAGCAGAGTACGTGAGTATATATATAGAGAGCATAATGACGTGGAGAGTCAGGTGGAGAAGTATTTGAGGACTTGATGAAGTCTACTGTGTGGAGCACAGGTTGTCGGAGACTGAGTCAAGAATCTCTCGTCTCTCTGGCTCATTTAGAGTTGAAGAAGTCATTAATAAAATACGTTTTTTTTTATTATTTTCATGGTGGAGAGGAAGATGGACAGTATGTTGACATTGGGGATCACATTACAGAGCGAGACAGTCCCCACGACTACTCTCTACATCCACAACTCTGGAGCTGCCTTTTGTTTTTCTTTGGTGCCAAGACTGGCACCTTCAGACACAAAGTCAGATCGCAGAATTGAAGTCAAGAGATTCAGCTCACCGGATAACTCAGGCTCATCATCTACAGAATGTTTCCACCATTGCTTTTGTAGAGACATCATATCCTTCCATCCTCAGAGTTGTGAGCTGCCGCTGGAAGCCAAATTTCCCACTGATGTCTGCATACACAGCACACTGGTGTGTGAAGGCTGCCACCAGCTTGTCCCAAATTGGAGAAAAGAAATAAACTAGACAGCAGTCTGGCAGTTTGAATGACACCGTTTTCAGTTATTGCAGGAACATCATGTAGGACATAGTTCTGCAGCGGTTTCACTCTTGCTTTTGACATTTCTCTTCGGTATCGGTATCAGTGCCAGTTAACTCTCCTCCTCCCTTCTGTTCCAAGAATGAGGATCTCGAACACTGCAGTGTGGTGAACTCTATGAGGACATCAGGGGGCAAAATGACACTGTTTAGGTTCCCGAGGTCTAGATTTTAGACTTCAAGAGCCTAAACTCTAGGCTCCAAGCTAAATCTTTGAAAAACTTCATCCCAGAATGAAGCTTTTATCCCAATTTGCAGATTTTCTGTGGTGTACACCCGGCTTCATGCTTCCAAGTAGCACTCTCGCCTCTTGTGTGTCCTTGATGCTTAATAAATAAATCAACTTGATTTTGTAGTATTTACTTGTGCATACCATGTTATGGTACAACACCATTTGACAACTGGCATATTCAACAGGACATTAGTGACAGTACTTTCCATGAGAGGATTGGCTGTGAAAAAAGACTTATAGCTGTTGCATAGAGTTAAGGAACTGATGATATCACCGATGCTACGAAATACCAAGTTGCTAGCAGCTTATGACCACAGTTCGCTTCACTTACATCTCACCAGTGTTTGGAAGTTCATTCAGATTGCTTCAGAAGTTCGCTATCAATCCATCCCTTTTGAGTTTGAGCGCACTAGCGTTCAAATAGCTTCTAGTTGATGCTTGCTTAGGTTAGATTCGTCAGGAAACACTTAAAGCGTTTCCTGACGCGGGTCTCAGTCATATGATGACCCGCCACTTGAGCTTTAGGCCATCTCTTGTGCCAGAAAAGAGATCCTTTGTTTACTGGAAACCTCGCAAAGAAGAAAGCAAGTGAGATAATATGGAATACCGTTTGATTTGCAATAGCAAAGTCAGTTGCAAAGGGAATGACTACTCGTGAGGTTATGAACACAGGTAAACATTTGTACCAATGAGCACTGATAGCAACATGAACTTTCATGTTGCCATAATGCTCATAGAGGCATCAAAAGGTCAGTCGAGTCCGTTGAGAGGTTGGCAGGATGAGAAACCCTGGGCAATTCAGAAACTGTGATTCTTCGTTGATGTCTTCCCAGGTCCACTTTCCAAGATCATCTCCTGGTGTTCTCAAAGTTATAAGGGATAGATGCTCTGGTTCTGTTTACAACTCATTCTCAGTAGTATCAGCAGATTCAATTTCCTGGCGTCAGACTACCATGTTGATCTTCAGCAGCAGCAGTGATAGTAACAGTAGTAGGGGAGGAGAGCAAACAACAGCATCACCTGGTGATGCAGCAGGTGATTCACCTCCTACATGAGTATCAGCCATTTTTTCTGGTAGAGAGAACATTGCTTATTTCCAATATTTCTGCGAGTTAAACTTATCAAGTTTGTTAAATGTGCAGACAACTATATTCATATGTAAAACAAGGAATATAGCCAGTGACAAATGCCTTTGCATAATCAATAGTACCGGCCGTCCCCCTTCCTCTTTCTATCTCTCTTCACTATGTAGTATCCCTCGGGAAATATCACATTAGTTATGATTCCTGTGAGCTTAGTTTCCACTCTGGCTACTGTATATTGTTTTGCTTCTCATGTTCTCATCCTCATCTCACTACTCTTGTCTGCCATGCCATCAACATTTGCATACTAGGCATTTAATCTTCCATCTGTCTGTTTTTGCATCTGGTCGTGTGTGTACTCACCTATATGTGGTTGCAGGGGTCTGTTCATAGCTCCTGGCCCCGCCTCTTCACTGATTGCTACTAGGTCCTCTCTCTCCCTGCTTCATGAGCTTTATCAAACCTCGTCTTAAAACTATGTATGGTTCCTGCCTCCACCACGTCACTTTCTAGGCTATTCTACTTCTTGACAACTCTATGACTGAAGAAATCTTTCTTAACATCCCTTTGACTCATAGGAGTCTTCAACTTCCAATTGTGACGCCAATTCCTCGCAGTATTTTATATATCGTTATCATGTCTCCCCTGACCCCCTGATCCTCTACTGTCGTCGTAGGACAATCCCCTTAGCTCTGGAACTAGTCTTGTTGCAAACCTTTGCACTTTCTCTAATTTCTTGACGTGCTTGACCAGGTGTGGATTCCAAACTGGTGCTGTATACACCAATATGGGCCTGGCGTATATGGTGTACAGAGTCTTGAACGATTCCTTACTGAGGTATCGGAACGCTGTTCTTAGGTTTGCCAGACGCCCGTATGCTGCAGCAGTTATCTGAGTGATGTGCGCCTCCTGGAGGTTACCTGGAGGTTATTCCGGGGATGCCTCCCGATGGATCAGGGCCTGATCAACTAGGCTGTTACTGCTGGCCGCATGCAGTCCAACGTACGAGCCACAGCCCGGCTGATCCGGCACTGACTTTAGGTATCTGTCCAGCTCTCTCTTGAAGGCAGCCAGGGGTTTATTGGCAATTCCCCTAATGCTTGATGGGAGGCTGTTGAACAGTCTTGGGCCCCGGACACTTATGGTGTTTTCCCTTAGTGTACCAATGGTGCCCCTACTTTTAATTGGGGGGCATTTTGCATCGCCTGCCCAGTCTTTTACTTTCGTAGGGAGTGATTTCTGTGTGCAGATTTGGGACCATTCCTTCCAGGATTTTCCAAGTGTAGATTATGATATGTCTCTCCCTCCTGCGTTCCAACGAGTACAAGTCAAGTGCTTCCAAGCGTTTCCAGTAGTTAAGGTGCTTGACAGAACTTATACGTGCAGTAAAGGATCTCTGTACACTCTCTAGATCTGCGATTTCACCTGCTTTGAATGGAGAAGTTAATGTACAGCAGTATTCCAGCCTAGAGAGAACAAGTGATTTGAAAAGGATCATCATTGGCTTGGCATCTCTCGTTTTGAACGTTCTCATTATCCATCCTATCATTTTCTTTGCACGTGCGATCGTGGCACTGTTGTGATCCTTGAAAGTGAGATCCTCAGATATGCTCGGTATTATACTCGCCCCCAGATCTTTTTCCTTGAGTGAGGTTTGCAGTCTTTGGCCACCTAGACTATACTCTGTCTGCGGTCTTCTTTGCCCATCCCCGATCTTCACGACTTTGCATTTGGCGGGGTTAAATTCAAGGAGCCAGTTGCTGGACCAGGCTTGTAGCCTGTCCAGGTCTCTTTGTAGTCCTGCCTGATCCGTAATCGAATTTATTCTCATTAACTTCACATCATCTGCAAACAAGGACACTTCTGAGTCTATACCTTCCGTTATGTCATTCACATACACCAAAAACAGCACAGGTCCTAGGACTGGCCCCTGTGGAACCCCGCTGTGTAGTCACCTAGTTGTACTCACCTAGTTGAGGTTGCGGGGGTCGAGTCCGAGCTCCTGGCCCCGCCTCTTCACTGATCGCTACTAGGTCACTCTCCCTGAGCCGTGAGCTTTATCATACCTCTGCTTAAAGCTATGTATGGATCCTGCCTCCACTACATCGCTTCCCAAACTATTCCACTTACTGACTACTCTGTGGCTGAAGAAATACTTCCTAACATCCCTGTGATTCATCTGTGTCTTCAGCTTCCAACTGTGTCCCCTTGTTACTGTGTCCAATCTCTGGAACATCCTGTCTTTGTCCACCTTGTCAATTCCTCTCAGTATTTTGTATGTCGTTATCATGTCCCCCCTATCTCTCCTGTCCTCCAGTGTCGTCAGGTTGATTTCCCTTAACCCCTCCTCGTAGGACATACCTCTTAGCTCTGGGACTAGTCTTGTTGTAAACCTTTGCACTTTCTCTAGTTTCTTCACGTGCTTGGCTAGGTGTGGGTTCCAAACTGGTGCCGCATACTCCAATATGGGCCTAACGTACACGGTGTACAGGGTCCTGAATGATTCCTTATTAAGATGTCGGAATGCTGTTCTGAGGTTTGCTAGGCGCCCATATGCTGCAGCAGTTATTTGGTTGATGTGCACTTCAGGAGATGTGCCTGGTGTTATACTCACCCCAAGATCTTTTTCCTTGAGTGAGGTTTGTAGTCTCTGACCCCCTAGACTGTACTCCGTCTGCGGCCTTCTTTGCCCTTCCCCAATCTTCATGACTTTGCACTTGGTGGGATTGAACTCCAGGAGCCAATTGCTGGACCAGGTCTGCAGCCTGTCCAGATCCCTTTGTAGTTCTGCCTGGTCTTCGATCGAGTGAATTCTTCTCATCAACTTCACGTCATCTGCAAACAGGGACACCTCAGAGTCTATTCCTTCCGTCATGTCGTTCACAAATACCAGAAACAGCACTGGTCCTAGGACTGACCCCTGCGGGACCCCGCTGGTCACAGGTGCCCACTCTGACACCTCGCCACGTACCATGACTCGCTGCTGTCTTCCTGACAAGTATTCCCTGATCCATTGTAGTGCCTTCCCTGTTATCCCTGCTTGGTCCTCCAGTTTTTGCACCAATCTCTTGTGTGGAACTGTGTCAAACGCCTTCTTGCAGTCCAAGAAAATGCAATCCACCCACCCCTCTCTCTCTTGTCTTACTGCTGTCACCATGTCATAGAACTCCAGTAGGTTTGTGACACAGGATTTCCCGTCCCTGAAACCATGTTGGCTGCTGTTGATGAGATCATTCCTTTCTAGGTGTTCCACCACTCTTCTCCTGATAATCTTCTCCATGATTTTGCATACTATACATGTCAGTGACACTGGTCTGTAGTTTAATGCTTCATGTCTGTCTCCTTTTTTAAAGATTGGGACTACATTTGCGGTCTTCCATGCCTCAGGCAATCTCCCTGTTTCGATAGATGTATTGAATATTGTTGTTAGGGGTACACACAGTGCCTCTGCTCCCTCTCTCAATACCCATGGGGAGATGTTATCTGGCCCCATTGCCTTTGAGGTATCTAGCTCACTCAGAAGCCTCTTCACTTCTTCCTCGGTTGTGTGCACTGTGTCCAGCACTTGGTGGTGTGCCCCACCTCTCCGTCTTTCTGGAGTCCCTTCTGTCTCCTCTGTGAACACTTCTTTAAATCTCTTGTTGAGTTCTTCACATACTTCACGGTCATTTCTTGTTGTCTCTCCTCCTTCCTTCCTTAGCCTGATTACCTGGTCCTTGACTGTTGTTTTCCTCCTGATGTGGCTGTACAACAGTTTCGGGTCAGATTTGGCTTTCGCTGCTATGTGTGTGTGTGTGTGTGTGTGTGTGTGTGTGTGTGTGTGTGTGTGTGTGCGTGTGTGCGTGTGTGCGTTCGTATAGATTTAGAAAGGATACAGATAAACACGGGCGAAAATACAATAGAGTTGTGAATAAACGGTACAAATTGCAAAGCAGTGTCATTGATGCTAATACTTTGTGTAATTTAAAAAAAAATGTTGCAGTTAGAAAAATATGAGTAGGGATGATTGGGTGTGAATGGGACCTGCCTAGGGCAATGTTCCTACCACAGTTCTTAAAAATGGCTAGACAAATATCAGTGGTATTAACTTCAATGATGCTATACTTGGTAGTTTGTTCCACTTATTTACAACTCTACTGCCAAACTTGTACTTGACTATACCTTTTATAAATCTAAATTTATCTCACTTAAATCCATTGTTTAAAGTTCTTTCGTAGACAGATATCATGAGGTCCATGTTTGAGTGTGGAGTTGAGTGTAACATTAACCTCATGAGTGGCAGTGGTGTGAGGAGAGGAGTGGCCCAACATTCACTGCTCTCTCTGGTTGAGTATGAGGTCACCTTGGCTTGAGTCCATGACTCATAATTTCCCAACTTTAATGGAGAACATGACGCTAAGATTGTTGAGTTATTGTGAAGCAATGTTGTTGTTGTGGTGGAGATGGAGGTATGGTGGATTAGGGGCCGCGGCTTGGCATGTGTTGATGGTAGTGAGGGTAAATGTTGGAGGTAGTAGTGGTGGCAGGGGTGAGGGCTGGAGGTAGTATCTGGGGGTGTGGGTTGGAAGTGGTGGTGGTGATGGCGTCATTGCGGTTGCGTTGTGAGAAAGAGCTGGTGGTGGTGGTGAGTGAAGTGTGATGGTAGTGGTGTTGCAGTGCGTAGTAGTGGTGGTGTTGCAGAGCATAGTGGTTGTAGTGCTGGAAGTAATGGTAGTGCTGAGGGTAGTAGTGGGAGTGAGGAAGTGTTATAGTAGTATTGGTGGTTGTGAGTGTGGTAGTGGTTATTTAGAAAAGGTGGCGGTGATTGTGGGAGGGTGGTGGTGAGAGAGGAAGGGTGGTGGTGATGATTGGGGAAAGGTGGTGATGGTAGTGGTGAGTGAGGAAGGTGGTAGTGGTGGTGAGAGAGGAAGGGTGGTGGTGGTGGAGGGGGTCGATAAGCCTCTGGGTCGGAGTGGGCCCGGAGCCAAGAGCCATAAAAGAGTGGTGCGCCGCTCTTCTACTCTCTGGCTCTTCCTCTTGGCTCTCTAAACCCCCTCCTCCGCCTCCTTTCCCTGTCAGCCACCGCTCTAACCCCTCTCCCCACCCACCATCTCCCACCCTCCCTCTCTCTCGCTCTCTCTCTCCACTCGCTCCCTCAGCTCTTTTCTCCTCTCTATTGCCACTGTCTGGCTCGGTGCGTGCGTGTGTTGGTTCGAAAAGTCGCACTGGGGAGGTCCCACTCAGCTCGGCATATTCTTCCCACTAGCCTGTGTTGTGTCGGCATATTCTCTGCGCTCTCTCTCTCGCTCTCTCTATTTCCGCAATTGAACGCACCCACACCAGTGAACGCGACCTTGGTGATCAGTCTCGTATATACCAGGAATTAAAGAGTTCGTATCTCCTCTTCCCCTCTCCCTCCCCCCAAACCCATTTTTTGAGGTGGTTCTCCCCCGCGGTGGGTCGTGTCTCGCGCGTGTGTGTGTGTGAGTGATGCAATGTTTACCTCTCCAAGGGATATACTACCACGACTACGGCGACCACCACAACTACAACAATTACTGCAGGTTGTAAGCACGTGAGAAGGGGATAATACACTCAGACTCATCTACAAGATTCACTTGTCCTCTCATCAGTCTACTGACTCAGGTGAGGCTCTGCGGAGGATAACGTCTTCAAGATTTTTTTCCTCCACTCTTTGATGGCCATTGAACTACACATGTGACTGACGTTGATCGCGTTGCAGTAACTACCCTAAATATGCACAACGATGCATATGTATATTTTCTTTGCTGACTTACGAACCAAGACTAATTGTACAAGTTATATCAACGGTACTATGAGTATAAGGTGCTGTTATTACAAGTATAAGGTATATCAAGTGGTATTAATACGAGTGTAAGATATATCAAGAATGATATTAGTACAGGTATAAGATATACCAACAATGGTGTTTGTACAAGTATATAGAACAGTGCTATTAGTACAAGTATAAAGCATATCAATATCGGCAAAACATCTAATAAATGTCGATTTCATAAGCGAAACGTTGTCATTTTTAAAGCTTTCACACGGCACTAAAGTGTAATTTATTCCAATACATTTTTATACATTCCCTGGTGGGGAAGCGTGTGGCAGGTGATCTCCAGTACATATTTACTCTCAGTACTCACTGTATTTATTATTGACACACTAGGTTGGCGTGGAACTTAACTGAGACAATATGGGTATATTGTGGGCCGAGACTAGGTTAACATGAGACAGCTGGGAGGGGGAATGCAGGGTGAGGGAGGGAGGAGAAAGACTGGTGTATCACCTGTGTGCATCAATAGATGGTAACAACCAGGTATGTAAGTTGAATGAGCAAGTCCGGAACGTTTCCTAATTAAATGTTGACTCAAGTGTTCTTTTTCTCTGGAATTGATCGTGGGGTTATGGAGGTGATATAACCTATTATATCGCATTATACTGTATCTTCGGCACATTCTGAGGTCTTGACAGTACGTGTGTGTGGTGGGGGACTGTGTCAGGGCTGTAAAATAGGACAGTGTGTGTGTGGTGCTGTTTATTGAGAAAACTTGGCTTTTTCAATCAAATTATTAATAGAAAAAAAATCTCGATACATATCCTAGCACTATGTCTCTAATTTTACACTTCTCAGGTGAGTGATGACATCGCTTACCTACTTGTCAGTGGTATCGTCTTGTGCATTATTACACATGTTACTGTGTTTTTCTTGTAAATTTATAAGAACGTAAGTGCTAATAAAATGTACTAGGCTTAAGAGCAGGTCCCACTGATCTGTCCAAGAATATTAGAGAAGACTACTTTAGTAGGCCTACTGGCCCATGTTAGGCAGGACTTCAAGATTTCATTACAAGTCTATAAATATAAATCATAATGAATGACTCTCAATGAATAAACAGATGTGTTCACTCCATCAATCATGACTTTTGTCAAGACTGATGGAATAAACAGACTCCAGGCTGAAGGACTGATCACCTCAAACTCCTCCTCATCTTCCACCTTTCTCTGCATTGGACTGAAGAAGCCACTGCGTGACAAAAGTTTTCCAGAATAAAGATTCTTTGCCCAACTATCTCAATTATCAAACAGAAGAATGTACCTACCATATGCCGGGACAACGGTTCGAGTCCCATTAGAAGTTAGATTTTTGCCCTGTTAATATATGGGACACACTCGTACACCTGTCAGGTGGAATTACCTGGAGGTCATCCCCCTCTCTGGCCCGGCAGGTCTCAGGCCAGGCCACCTGGCCGGACCCAGGCCAGGCCACCTAGCTATTGTCAATATTTCTTAAAGAATTTCACAAGAACACCTGTCCACAAGAGATGGACTCGTGTTCGATCCTTGGGCAAGTGGAGATGCTATGCACGTTTCCTTACTCATGTTTTCCCTGTTGACCTAACAGAAAGTAGGTACTGGGTGTTAGTTGAGCAGTTCAAATAAATTCTAGGAAGGCTAGGTAGATTCTGCTAACATTCTCACTCGTGCATCTGTTTAACCCATTTTTTCAAGCTGCTCACTGTGTTTGTTTCAATGAGATTACGTTTTTTTTGTTGTTGTTGTCGCTTGCATGAGTGCTTGTTCTGTTGCAGTGAACGGGCCGTTTGTTGTTGGCGCTTGCATGGATGTTCCGCTGCAGTGAATGGCCGTTCGTGTCGTCCCTTGCATGGGTACTCTGTTGTAATGAACGGGAGTTTGTTGTCGCTGTCGTGTTCTGTTGCGATGAACGGGCCTTTTGTGTTGTTTGCATGAGTGTTTGTTCTGTTGCAGTGAACGGTCCGTTTGTGTTGTCGTTTGCATGAGTATTTCTGTTGCAATGAACGGACCGTTTATGTTGTCGCTTGCATTCGTGTTCTGCTGCAATGAACGAACCGTTTATGTTGTCGCTTGTATTTATGTTCTGTTGCAATGAACGGACCGTTTATGTTATCGCTTGTACTCGTGTTCTGTTGCAATGAACGTACCGTTTATGTTATCGCTTGTACTCGTGTTCTGTTGCAATGAACGTACCGTTTATGTTATCGCTTGTACTCGTGTTCTGTTGCAATGAACGTACCGTTTATGTTATCGCTTGTACTCGTGTTCTGTTGCAATGAACGTACCGTTTATGTTATCGCTTGTACTCGTGTTCTGTTGCAATGAACGTACCGTTTATGTTATCGCTTGTACTCGTGTTCTGTTGCAATGAACGTACCGTTTATGTTATCGCTTGTACTCGTGTTCTGTTGCAATGAACGTACCGTTTATGTTATCGCTTGTACTCGTGTTCTGTTGCAATGAACGTACCGTTTATGTTATCGCTTGTACTCGTGTTCTGTTGCAATGAACGTACCGTTTATGTTATCGCTTGTACTCGTGTTCTGTTGCAATGACCCACCCGTTCATTGTTTATGTTGCAGTGAACGGGCCATTTGTTGTCGTCATTTGTGCTACATTGTATTGTGGATGTATTCTCATTATTTGTGCTGTTATTCCACCAGTGTTGTTGTTATCCTCACTATGTTTTGATGTATAGATGATATCCATAACTCCGTCAGTAAACCTCTACCATCTAACATTACACTAGCTGTTTGTTATGTATACTCTGTTATAGTTGTTTGTTACAGTTGTTTTATCATACTTGTTTTATTATTGAGGTTTATTTGTTATCGTGTTGATGTTTAGTTATTATATTGATGTTTTTGTGTTATATTGATGTTTATTAGTTATCATATTGATGTTTGTTTATTAGTTGTGTTATCATATTGATGTTTGTTTATTAGTTGTGTTATATTGATGTTTGTTTATTAGTTGTGTTATATTGATTTTTGTTTATTAGTTGTGTTATCATATTGATGTTTGTTTATTAGTTGTGTTATATTGATGTTTGTTTATTAGTTGTGTTATCATATTGATGTTTGTTTATTAGTTGTGTTATCATATTGATGTTTGTTTATTAGTTGTGTTATATTGATGTTTGTTTATTAGTTGTGTTATCATATTGATGTTTGTTTATTAGTTGTGTTATATTGATGTTTGTTTATTAGTTGTGTTATATTGATGTTTGTTTATTAGTTGTGTTATATTGATGTTTGTTTATTAGTTGTGTTATCATATTGATGTTTGTTTATTAGTTGTGTTATCATATTGATGTTTGTTTATTAGTTGTGTTATATTGATGTTTGTTTATTAGTTGTGTTATCATATTGATGTTTGTTTATTAGTTGTGTTATATTGATGTTTGTTTATTAGTTGTGTTATCATATTGATGTTTGTTTATTAGTTGTGTTATATTGATGTTTGTTTATTAGTTGTGTTATCATATTGATGTTTGTTTATTAGTTGTGTTATATTGATGTTTGTTTATTAGTTGTGTTATATTGATGTTTGTTTATTAGTTGTGTTATATTGATGTTTGTTTATTAGTTGTGTTATCATATTGATGTTTGTTTATTAGTTGTGTTATCATATTGATGTTTGTTTATTAGTTGTGTTATATTGATGTTTGTTTATTAGTTGTGTTATATTGATGTTTGTTTATTAGTTGTGTTATCACATTGATGTCTGTCATATTAGTGCTTCTAGTATATTTTATCATGTTTTTTTGTGGTTATCGTAATTTCATATTATTTATGCTTTTATTAACCATTATTTTTCTATTGTTTGATATTTTTTGTATAATTTTATTTTTTATCCTATTACGTAATTATACCAAGGTTATATCGTGTTGATCTCGTCTTGTTATCTAAGTCATTATCATGTATACGGTGATAACGTTATCTGTCTTGTGTTCTGGTATATAGCATTTGTTATCATGTATGTATACCTTGTTATCATATTGGGCTTTTTATGAAAGTGGTGTGTGTGCTTGCCTATATGTGGTTGCAAGGGTCGATTCACAGCTCCTGTCCCCGTCTTTTCACTGGTCGTGTGTGTACTCGCCTAATTGTACTCACCTAATTGTGGTTGCAGGGGTTGATACTCAGCTCCTGGCCCCCGACTTTTCACTGGTTGCTACTAGGTCCTCTCTCTCCCTGCTCCATGAGCTTTATCATACCTTGTCTTAAAACTATGTATGGTTTCTGCCTCCACTACATCACTCTCCAGACTATTCCACTTCCTGACAACTCTGTGACTGAAGAAATACTTCCTAACATCCCTTTAACTCATCTGAGTCTTTAGCTTCAAATTGTGACCCCTTGTTTCTGTGTCCCATCTCTGAAACATCCTCTCTGTCCACCTTATCTATTCCTTGCAGTATTTAGTATGTCGTTATCATGTCTCACCTAACCCTCCTGTCCTCCAGTGTCGTCAGGCCGATTTCCCTTAACCTTTCTTCGTAGGACATTGTGGGTGTGTGTGTGTGTGTGTGTGTGTGTGTGTGTGTGTGTGTGTGTGTGTGTGTGTGTGTGTGTGTAATACACTACCAGGGTCCGTGAACCATTGTTACTTGTCCTTGATCATGATCCACGGACCGAATCGTCGTCCCACAAGGTATATATAAGACACATGCAGAGCTGGGGAGCATTTATTAGGGTACGTTTCGCGCACCTGGTGAGCGGAACGTTTCTTAAGGTTGTCTCTTACAGTATTTAGGTACATCGATTTCATCTTGGAGTGATTGATGCTAATTTTATACTCTATATTTGTCTCTAAATCGTGACTGTTATAATAATAATTTACTTTCATAATTTTTAATATATATATATATATATATATATATATATATATATATATATATATATATATATATATATATATATATTAAAGCGTCATGTGGTTCTCGCTTACCATGACGCAGGCCAGTACAACATGGGTTCGAATCCTTGGCTAGCGCAGTGTTATTATTGATCAATACCACTCGTTCGTGGTTACAATAACATATATATGCGTGTGTGTGTATATATATATATATATATATATATATATATATATATAATATATATATATATATTGTGTGTGTGTGTGTATCTAGGACCTGTGGGTGTATCTAGGACCTGTGAATGCATCTAGGACCTGTGAATGCATCTAGGACCTGTGGATGTATCTTGGACCTGTGGATGTATCTAGGACCTGTGGGTGTATCTAGGACCTGTGAATGTATCTAGGACCTGTGAATGTATCTAGGACCTGTGGATGTATCTAGGACCTGTGGATGTATTTAGGACCTATGGAAGTATTTAGGACCTATGGATGTATTTAGGACCTATGAATGGGTCTCACCTAAAATAACAACCCGTTTACCTTATTTTATTACTGTCACTGTTATAAACAGATACATGTTAGTTACTCTTACCTATAATAAATACTGACGTTGGGTAGACTAGAGTCAAGCCCTCAGTGCTGTGTATCAGATTCTCTCTCTACTGTAACTATCAAAACCACAACTAAATTTACTGTAAACTTCAAGATTTTTATTTTGTAAATCAAGGAACTTAATTCGGAGGAAATTGAACGTTCTGACTAGTTGGCAGGTTGAAAATAGAATTGTATTTATAAAGGTATAGGAAACTGGGATTGGGAGCCTCGTGTAAGGAGAGACTAGGCTAAACCTGTTACTGTCCTGTCAGTGTAACAATATATATATGAAGACAGCGCGCGTTTGTAGATCAAAATTTTATTGGGATTAGGTTTCTCTGTGTAGAGGTTTATCATGACTTGGAAAGGCTCTGCGTAGAGCAATACGTAGCCCCAGTCAAGGCTTGTTGTGTAATGTGTGTGTTTTCTTCAGGATTATCGACAGTACATCGGAGTGAAACGTGGGAGTGTTTGTGTGTTGATGTTGCTGGGTGGAAGGCAGAGTGCCGGGTGGAAGGCAGTGCTGGCACATAAGGGTCATAGAGTAAGAGCATGTTAAACTTTTATCAATCTTTTTCAATCTCGGTAGACAGAGAGTGTGTGGAATGAGCTAAAGGAAGTGGTAGACAGGGTCCAGCAGGCTAGCAACCAATACCGTCCCTCTAGTGGTAAGAGGCGGGGCTAGGACACCAGACTCACCTGCCAGGAGCTGAGTATCCGCACCTGCAAACACCACACACACACACACACACACACACACACACACACACACACACACACACACACTACACACATCTACACACACACACACACACACACACACACACACACACACACACACACACACACACACACACACACACACACACAACGAAGAGGCGGGGGGGGAGCTAAGACTCGACCCCTACAACCACAAATAGGCGGGTACACATACAGCGAAAAGACGGGGCCAAGAGCTAAAACTCGACACCTGCAACCACAAATAGGCAAGTACACACACACTGCTACCAACAGGTCTTGGGTTCCGTGCTCTGATGAAAAATAAGGTATATTTAGTACAAGGATGTGTACAGCCCACTATATATACCCTGGTTATTCTCAGCTCTGTATTGGATTGAAAACACTCTCCCTAGTGAAACATAGCCTCAGTAAATATCCTAACACTACACCATGTGTCTTATTTCATAGTTGTCGGTATATGATACCATCTGGTGAGGCTAGATGCAGGGGCATGTCTCCTTATACTTGCTGCCCCTATTCACCTAGAAGTAAATAGGTACTTGGGTGTTAGTAGACTGGTGTGGCTGGGTTTTCCTGGATAAAAGGAAGAAAAAGTAATTTTCAGATAGATAATAATAATAATATAATAATAACAGAATTGTAATATTAATTGTATAGCCTAGTAATATTGATAATATTGTTATAATTATAATAATAATGAAGAATAGACACCACTAACATTGCCTCGTGCAGATACAAACAAGTAATCTTGCACACACTTGATGAAGAGGCTATGGCAGTTTGAAAAAGACGTATAGATAAAAACGCTTTTATAGGACAATGTTTCACTCTACATAGAAAACTTTGAGTCAGTGTAACGTTGTCCTAATGTGTTTGTTCTTCAGCTTCTGTCATAGCTAACTTATCGGCAGTCTTGCCATTGGAGTACTACGGCAGGTTCAACACTGTCTCAAGAAGCAGCTGTTTCTGAAGAGAAGCGGGGGAGTGTTTTGTTAAAAATAAAACTGTTACTATCAGTGAGTGTGCGGAACAAGTCTGCTTTTTCGTAGTACGGAAAAAATGTAAATATACTGATGAGATTTTGACACTACGTTCTTTGATTGGTTAATGGGGGGGGGGGTTGTCTGTTGGCGGGAAGCTTTTTCATTGGCTGAGAAGTATGAGTTGCGTATGGCGGGAAGCTCGTTGATTGGGTGAGGTTGGTTTACATATGGCAGGAATCTTTGTGATTGGCCGAGGAGTATTTGATGATGGCGCGAAACTCTTTCATTGGCTGAGGAGTACTTTTCCCATTTGGCGGGAAGCTTCCTGATTGGCTCAGGAGCATGACTGGCGTGTGGCGGGAACCTCTGTGATTGGCTCACGAGCCTGACATTGATCGATTGCGTACAAATAATTTATTTGAAAAATATATATTAGGTGTGGAAAAAAAACATAATATAGATGGTAAACAAATGGAATTCATCATAAATATGGGACGACTGCTGACATGTTAGTAACAAATGCTGGTTCACGGCCTATGAGGTCACAGTCCTCGGACCAGCTCAGCCAATCAGAGGAGAGCTCGACCCACCGTTTATATCAGCTTCGATATTAAGAAAATGACATTAGCATCATCATTATTATATAAGAAGAGAATAAGTTATAATCATAACCATAGTTTTTAAAGGGGTGAATAGGTAAGCCAGCGGAAGGCCTCGGTCAGATGACCAAAAGCTCTAGTTGTGGTTCGTCATATTACTAAGGCCCGAGTTAGGAAACTTCCTGTTTCCTGACAAACATTGTACTACTAAGAAATGACAGGTCCGAGGTACCTACTGCCTCATGCTAGGCGGGTCCGAGGTACCTACTGCCTCATGCTAGGCGGGTCCGAGGCACCTACTGCCTCATGCTAGGCGGGTCCGAGGCACCTACTGCCCCATGCTAGGCAGGTCCGATGCACCTACTGCCCCATGCTAGGCAGGTCCGAGGCACCTACTGCCCCATGCTAGGCAGGTCCAAGGCACCTACTGCCCCATGCTAGGCAGGTCCGATGCACCTACTGCCCCATGCTAGGCAGGTCCGATGCACCTACTGCCCCATGCTAGGCAGGTCCGATGCACCTACTGCCCCATGCTAGGCAGGTCCGATGCACCTACTGCCCCATGCTAGGCAGGTCCGAGGCACCTACTGCCCCATGCTAGGCAGGTCCGAGGCACCTACTGCCCCATGCTAGGCAGGTCCGATGCACCTACTGCCCCATGCTAGGCAGGTCCGATGCACCTACTGCCCCATGCTAGGCAGGTCCGATGCACCTACTGCCCCATGCTAGGCAGGTCCGAGGCACCTACTGCCCCATGCTAGGTAGGTCCGAGGCACCTACTGCTTCATGCTAGGAAGGTCCGAGGCACCTACTGCCCATGCTAGGCAGGTCCGAGGCACCTACTGCCTCATGCTAGGCAGGTCCGAGGCACCTACTGCCTCATGCTAGGAAGGTCCGAGGCACCTACTGCCCCATGCTAGGCAGGTCCGAGGCACCTACTTCCTCATGCTAGGAAGGTCCGAGGCACCTACTGCCCCATGCTAGGCAGGTCCGAGGCACCTACTGCCCCATGCTAAGCAGGTCCAAGGCACCTACTGCCCCATGCTAGGCAGGTCTGATGCACCTACTGCTCCATGCTAGGCAGGTCCGAGGCACCTACTGCCCCATGCTAGGCAGGTCCGAGGCACCTACTGCCCCATGCTAGGCAGGTCCGAGGCACCTACTGGCCCATGCTAGGCAGGTCCGAGGCATCTACTGGCCCATGCTAGGCAGGTCCGAGGCACCTACTGCCCCATGCTAGGCAGGTCCGAGGCACCTACTGCCCCATGCTAGGCAGGTCCGAGGCACCTACTGCCCCATGCTAGGCAGGTCCGAGGCACCTACTGCCCCATGCTAGGCAGGTCCGAGGCACCTACTGCCCCATGCTAGGCAGGTCCGAGGCACCTACTGGCCCATGCTAGGCAGGTCCGAGGCACCTACTGCCCCATGCTAGGCAGGTCCGAGGTACCTACTGCCCCATGCTAGGCAGGTCCGAGGCACCTACTGCCCCATGCTAGGGAGGTCCGAGGCACCTACTGCCCCATGCTAGGCAGGTCTGAGGCACCTACTGCCCCATGCTAGGCAGGTCCGAGGCACCTACTGCCCCATGCTAGGCAGGTCCGAGGCACCTACTGCCCCATGCTAGGCAGGTCCGAGGCACCTACTGCCCCATGCTAGGCAGGTCCGAGGCACCTACTGGCCCATGCTAGGCAGGTCCGAGGCACCTACTGCCCCATGCTAGGCAGGTCCGAGGTACCTACTGCCCCATGCTAGGCAGGTCCGAGGCACCTACTGCCCCATGCTAGGGAGGTCCGAGGCACCTACTGGCCCATGCTAGGCAGGTCCGAGGCACCTACTGGCCCATGCTAGGCAGGTCCGAGGCACCTACTACCCCATGCTAGGCAGGTCCGAGGCACCTACTGGCCCAGACACTTTCTGGAGTACTTGACGATATCCTCATTATCCTCGTTCTACTACAAGGTGTTAAAATGTCAGCTCAGGCTGACATTTCAACACCTCATGTGAACCATCCTGTGTGATGAACTACGACAACGAAGCAAGTTTGTTTAGGTACAAATCTACAAGTGATTGTACAGACAACATTTATACATTTTAAATGTGGCATTATAGATTTATACAATATTTACAATAGCACGAGATTGCTACGAAGCTTTACATTAGTGTTAAATTATTCAGATTTAACATAGGATGACCCAGATGTAATGAATGACATTAATTAGGTGTTGAACATAATGAGGTACTAAAATTTATATTAGTAGATTTGAATTAGAAAAATTATATAATTTAAAATGATATTGTTAAGATTGCGTGACTAGAGTGAATGACACTGCTCTTCCAAGTACGTAATTGAAAAATATTTTGCAATGATTTAAATATTAATATCACAGTCAGTTTCTCTCACTTATGTTATATTGACAACAGCTTTTCTCACTGTGTGAGAGAAACTGTTGTCAACACTTCACCTCACTCTGAGAAAACTTCCCCTCATTTATGTTACTACTTTTGCAATATTGCATAGCTCCTGATGACGCATGGAGACGTGTGAAAGTACGTGAGCTGAAGATTCCCATCCTCCGTGGCTTGTCTTGCGCACACACACACACACACACACACACACACACACACACACACACACACACACACACACACACACACACACACACACACAATATATCGTATGGGGGTAATGCAGTAAGCCTACTGGCCTATGCTAGGCAAGTCTTACACCCGACCTACTTCATTCGTAGACCTGTGTAAAATATTTTTGTATCTACCAGAAATAGGCCTACTGCGGTGCCTCTTTTGTTCTACTGTTGTGTTATTTCAGGTTTATTTTTTATCTTTCGGTTCCGATATCCTCTTTTTTTTACTTTTAGCTTTTAAAATGTGTGTACTCACTTATTTGTGGTTGCAGGGGTCGATTCACAGCTCCTGGCCCCGCTTCTTCGCTTGTCGCTTCTAGGTCCCCTCCCTCCCTGCTGCAAGAGTTTTATCATACCTCTTCTTAAAGCTATGTATGGATCCTGCCTCCAGTACACTCTCCAGACTGTGTGTGTGTGTGTGTGTGTGTGTGTGTGTGTGTGTGTGTGTGCGTGTGTGCGTGTGTGTGCGCGCGCGCGCTACAGGTTTCCCCTCGCCACTAATAACTATAATCAAAAGTTTTTCTAAATAACATCCGCTTATGGAAGTTCCAACTTCATATATATTATATTAATCAGTTTGTGATTTATGTGTTAGTTTGTGTCACAGTCTGTGTCGCAGTCTGTGTCACAGTCTGTGTCGCAGTCTGTGTCACAGTCTGTGTCAGTCTGTGTCACAGTCTGTGTCACAGTCTGTGTCGCAGTCTGTGCCACAGTCTGTGCCACAGTCTGTCACAGTCTGTGTCACAGTCTGTGCCACAGTCTGTGTCGCAGTCTGTGCCACAGTCTGTGCCACAGTCTGTCACAGTCTGTGTCACAGTCTGTGTCACAGTCTGTGTCGCAGTCTGTGCCACAGTCTGTGCCACAGTCTGTCACAGTCTGTGTCACAGTCTGTGCCACAGTCTGTGTCACAGTTTGTGTCAATCTGTGTCAGTCTGTGTCAGTCGAAGCAATGTTTGATTTGTGGTATTTAATTGTTTGTGGCTCAAGTGATAGCGCCTTCTACTCACATCCAAAGTAACCGGGTTCGATTCCGGAATGAGTGGGAACGTCGGAAATGTTTCCCTACATCTGGTGCCCCTGTTGTGGGTGGCATTCCCCAGGGTAACCAGGATGGTGGTAGAACGGAGTAACTTTGATGAGTTTCCAGTCTTTTTACGCCCAGAGCCCGGTCTTGGGCCAGGCTCGTCTGGTGCTAGCCTGGTCAACTAGTGTGTAGAAATTTCTCCCACAGGGGGTCTTAGCCCCCCCTACGTTCCCACACTGGCGATGCAGGTGTAGATTAAAGGAGTCACGATCCCTGCTTTCCATGAGCAGAGTTGGATAAATTTCTCGACAACCAGGCTGTTACTGTTGGTAGAGGGAGGTTTGGAGATGATTCAAGGTAACATAGTGCGTCTTAGGTTTGTTTTAGAGAAGCAGGGGGGAGGCTGTTCCATCAAACTGTCATCTTAATCTATCACACTGTTGCTTGTAGCTGCTGGTCCCACTCCAGCCAGTATTTCCACTCAACTCTCAAGGAACTCAGTAGAAATAAGTCCAACCCACTCACGCCTACCACATGGCCCACCCACTCCTACCACATGGCCCACCCACTCCTACCACATGGCCCACCCACTCCTACCACATGGCCCACCCACTCCTACCACATGGCCCACCCGCTCTTACCACATGGCCCACCCACTCCTACCACATGGCCCACCCACTCCTACCACATGGCCCACCCACTCCTACCACATGGCCTACCCACTCCTACCACATGGCCCACCCACTCCTATCACATGGCCCACCCACTCCTACCACATGGCCCACCCACTCCTACCACATGGCCCACCCACTCCTACCACATGGCCCACCCACTCCTACTACATGGCCCACCCACTTCTACCACATGGCCCACCCACTTCTACCACATACCCTGCCCACTCCTACCACATGCCCCACCCACTCCTACCACATACCCTGCCCACTATTACCACATTTCCTACCTACTCCTCACCACCCCATTCCCCACTCTCACCACAACATACCCCCACCTCTCCTCATCACAACATACCCCCACCCCTCCTCGCTACAATATACCCCCACCCTTCCTCACCACAACATACCCCCACCCCCACTAAACTCTCTACTTCCTCTCCATCTCACACATCCTACCCCCTCCATTCACCACATCCCTTTTCTTTACCCATCCACTACCACCACATCCATCACTCCCCCCTCCTCCTCCATCACTCCCCCCTCCTCCTCCATCACACCCCCTCCTCAATCACTCCCCCCTCTATGTGTCACTCCTTTACACAATTGGACTCGTGTACTCAATTTCCTGCTCGTTTCCCTCCCCCATTGTTTCTCCCTCACTATAACCTCCACCACTCTCCCTCACTATAACCTCCACCACTCTCTCACTATAACCACCACTCTCCTTCACTATAACCACCACTCTCCCTCACTATAACCTCCACCACTCTCCCTCACTATAACCTCCACCACTCTCCCTCACTATAACCTCCACCACTCTCTCACTATAACCACCACTCTCCTTCACTATAACCACCACTCTCCCTCACTATAACCTCCACCACTCTCCCTCACTATAACCTCCACCACTCTCCCTCACTATAACCTCCACCACTCTCCCTCACTATAACCTCCACCGCTCTCCCTCACTATAACCTCCACCACTCTCCCTCACACTAACCACTTTTGATCCAAGGTGTTAGAACCATCCCTCCAATTCCTTGGATCACCTCTTAATTACCTGCATTTCCCCAGGAGCTGTACGATGCCCCTACGGGTCTAGCGCTGCCTCATGATGTAATAGTAATGAGAGTCAAGCTTCCACTGTTTTTGTTCAGTGTATTTGTTTGTTTACCTTCTTTTTTTGTTTAAAATTTATTGTATAGTAAGTTGTAACCTTGTTAAATGGTTCAGTTAACCAAACATGTGATTAACTGGTGGTGGTGGAGAGTGTTGGTGGTGGTGGTGGAGAGTGGTGGTGGTGGTGGAGAGTGGTGGTGGTAGTGGAGAGGGTTGGTGGAGGGGGATGTAGGTAGTAGTGGAGGGGAGGGTTGGTGGTAGTGATGGGGAGGTAGATGGTGGTGGTGGAGGGTTTGTGATGGGGAAGAGTTGGAGATGGGAGGGGGTGAAACCGATATATATGTTACATTTGTATACAACCCATATTCTCTCTCTCTCTCTCTCTCTCTCTCTCTCTCTCTCTCTCTCTCTCTCTCTCTCTCTCTCTCTCTCTCTCTCTCTCTCTCTCTCTCTCTCAGGTAACACAGTGGTAGAATATTCGTCAGATTGTTGTAAACACGTTTCAATATTTCGACAATGATCACTTGAAACAGTTGAAACAATCAAGGTCCGAAGACCGAAGCGTCTTCAGTAAAGGTCTGAGTGAGCACTTTCCTGTCCGTCACCCTCAAGGTGTGATCACTTGCCTCCTTACTACAGTACCAGGCCAGTCCCTGTCTGATCCCTTACTGTGGTGCCACTCCTGGTCAAGCGCCTGGGCTGGCTCTTGGTCAAGCTCTTTGGTTGGCCCCTGGTCAAGCTCTTTGGCTGGTTCCTGGTCAAGCTCTTTGGTTGGCCCCTGGTCAAGCTCTTTGGCTGGTTCCTGGTCAAGCTCTTTGGCTGGCCCCTGGTCAAGCTCTTTGGCTGGCCTGGTTGATCAGGCTCTGATCCACCAGGAGGCCTGGTCACAGACCGGGCCGCGGGGGCGTTGACCCCCGGAACTCTCTCCAGGTAAACTCCAGGCCCCTGGTCAAGCTCTTTGGCTGGCCCCTGGTCAAGCTCTTTGGCTGGCCCCTGGTCAAGCTCTTTGGCTGGTCCCTGGTCAAGCTCTTTGGCTGGTCCAGCTCCTGGTCTTCCCCCTGGTCCACCTCCAGCTCCTGGGCTGGCCAGAACAACAGCCTACCAGCAAGACACAACAGCTGAGCAACCCCCTACAACGAACGAACAACAACAACAGGCTACTTTAAAACACACAACTGTGAAATCAATACTGCAAGCCAGAAATATTTTCGGAGTTAAAACAGTATTAAAAACACCAGTGGAAATAAAGAAATCCATTGATGCTATTTGAGCTAAGGTTATGAGTGTCAGAAAGGTCGTAGCTTGATTAGTATATTAATTTTACCAACATAACGCAGGAAGCACTGCAGTACACAACCCACAAATAGGAGAAGCTTTTGACGACGTTTCTGTCCTTCGACCATTTATACGTCACCTGCAAATCGTAATAACACGAGTGAAGAAAAAAACAGGATACGGGTGGGGTTAAAAACCCAGGAAGACTCCTCCAGGTAGTGAATGGGAAAACTCCAGACCAGTGTGTAAGCCACTGGGGCCAGCTGGCTGCTGTAAGGAGTTTCACGACTCACTTGCTATGGGTTCTAAAGTCTGCCCGTACCGTGGTTCACTTGTAACTGGTTCAAGTCGGACCGAAACGTCGTCATCAGCTTCTCTCTCCTAAGTGCGGGTTATTTGTGTATTGTTCCAGCCACGGTACTGTGCCTTTGTGTACAACTGTTTGTTACATAGCTCGGCTCCGGGGGTATACCTGAAGAGGGTTTCCTGGGGTCAGCTCCCCTGAGGTTCGGTTTGTGACCAGGCTTCGTTGTTGATCTGGGTCTGATCAACCAGGCTGTTACTGCTGGCCGCATGTAAACCGACATACGAACTGCTGGTCAGGTACTATAGGTAGACTCTCGAAACTCATCAATTCATTAAAGTCTCTTTTGGGTTTAGGCTACTGAGGTTCACATTTGTCCATTCATTAACCTAGTATATAATTGCTGAAATCTGCGCTGTAACAGGAGAATGCTTCTGCTGGCTGGCTTCAAACCTTCAGCTATTGAGAGGCTTCGAAGTTAAAGTGGTAATGTGTTTTGGGATATTGGCTTGTGTGCTGATTAATCTTCAACTTTCAGAGCTGGAAGAAAGTTGAAACTGATTTTTGTGGGGGATGGTAGGTGTCAGTTTACCATATTTGATTAGGTTAGATTAGGTTAGGTTAGGTAAGGTTAGGTAACAAGGTTAGATTAGGTAAGGTTAGGCTAGGTAACAAGGTTAGGCTAGGTAACGAGGTTAGGTTACTCTAGATTAGGCTGGGTTAGGTTAGGTTAGGTGAAGTTATGTAAGGTGAGGTAAAGTTAGGTAAGGTTAGGTTAGATTCGTCATGAAACAGGACAAGTGTTTCCTGACGCGGGTCATATGATGACTCACAACAGCAGGGCTGCTGCAGTGTTCCTTCTTTCTTATGTACTCCCCTGAGACACCTGTAATACACTCCTGCAATACACCCCTGACACTCCTGCAATACACCCCTGACACTCCTGCAATACACCCCTGACACTCCTGCAATACACCCCTGAGACACCTGTAATACACCCCTTACAAACTTGTAATATATATGTTGTGTACCCAACATTACTGTAAACCAAACGTTAGTTATAAATAATGGAAATAAACGTCCGTGACGTCACAAATGCCTCGCCTGTGGACGACCTTGTACGTAACTCCTCTGTGCTGGTACACACACACACACACACACACACACACACACACACACACACACACACACACCTGCTCCTTGTAAAAAACTATTACATAATATATAATTTCAGTCATTTTTTCCCTGTTATTGTTATTTATTGTCGCTGGGTTTTTAAGGGAGACAATAATAAAGGGGGCGAAGAGAGAGGGATGGGGTTTGAGAGGGATACGGAGCTGTAAGGCGGAATTGAGAGGGCCGGTGGGAAGGAAGAGGGAGAGGGAATGAGAGATGGGAGAATAATCAAGAAGAATGTGAATAGAATAATGCTGTGATGGAAGGAAGTGTTGGTGATATTCCTGTGTATTAATGCTCAAGAATCTAATAGTATCTTTATCAAGAAGGGGTAGTAATGTTTTGATAGTAGGATGGTTGATAGTAACCATCCAAGGAGGTGCTGCCATCCAGGGAGGTACTGGCATCCAGGAAGGTACTGGCATCCAGGAAGATACTGGCATCCAGGAAGATACTGGCATCCAGGAAGGCACTGGCACCCAGGAAGGTACTGCCATCCAGGAAGGTACTGGCATCCAGGAAGATACTGGCATGCAGGAAGGTGCTGGCATCCAGGAAGGTACTGGCATCCAGGAAGGTACTGGCATCCAGGAAGGTACTGGCATCCAGGAAGGTACTGGCATCCAGGAAGATACTGGCATCCAGGAAGGCACTGGCACCCAGGAAGGTACTGCCATCCAGGAAGGTACTGCCATCCAGGAAGGTACTGGCATCCAGGAAGATACTGGCATGCAGGAAGGTACTGGCATCCAGGAAGGTACTGGCATCCAGGAAGATACTGGCATCCAGGAAGGCACTGGCATCCAGGAAGGTACTGCCATCCAGGAAGGTACTGCCATCCAGGAAGGTACTGGCATCCAGGAAGATACTGGCATGCAGGAAGGTACTGGCATGCAGGAAGGTACTGGCATCCAGGAAGGTACTGGCATCCAGGAAGGTACTGGCATCCAGGAAGGTACTGGCATCCAGGAAGATACTGGCATCCAGGAAGGTACTGGCATCCAGGAAGATACTGGTATCCAGGAAGGTACTGCCATACCTGGAGGTTACCTGGAGGTTATTCCGGGGATCAACGCCCCCGCGGCCCGGTCCATGACCAGGCCTCCCGATGGATCAGGGCCTGATCAACTAGGCTGTTGCTGCTGGCCGCACGCAGTCCAACGTACGAGCCACAGCCCGGCTGATCCGGCACTGACTTTAGGTATCTGTCCAGCTCTCTCTTGAAGGCATCCAGGAAGGTACTGCCATCCAGGAAGGTACTGCCATCCAGGAAGCTACTGCCATCCAGGAAGCTACTGCCATCCAGGAAGGTACTGCCATCCTGGAAGGTACTACCATCCAGGGAGGCACTACATCCAGGGAAGCACTACCATCCAGGGAGGTACTACCATCCAGGGAGGCACTACCATCCAGGGAGGCACTACCATCCAGGGAGGCACTACCACTATATAGTGCCTGAGTTTAATATGTCACTGGCGTCGTCTGGTGTCTTACGACGCTACCAGTCCCAGTGTTGACACTCCATCATCGTGTCCCATGACACTACCTATTCTCCGTGGTACATCCACAACATTGCCTTTTCTGTGTGATTTGACACTTCAGCTCTCACCGGGTTACACGACACCCTTACATTTAAGGATACTTCTGTGACACTGTGTCACCTGACACCACTCACCGGGTTACACAACACCCTTACGTTCCACAACGCTTCCTTATCACCGTGTCACCTGACACTACAACACTCACCAGGTTACCCGTCACGACTCTCGGTATCACACATAACTGAAGTCACCGGTAGCTGAAGTCAACAGACTGGGTGAGGCTCGCAGGTAACGAAGCCACCGTAGAACTGAAGTAGACACGTGTCATCTCCGTGAAGCAGTCGGGTGAGCACTGTCAAGGGCCAGTCACCAGCAGGTGTAGAGTCTGGTGAATACTGTCAAAGGCCGGTCACCAGCAGGTGTAAACTTTGGTGAATACTGTCAGTCAGGCCGGTTCAGCAGTCCCCACACTGGGTTTGATGACGTACCCAGTGGTACTGCCGGCTGGCAGGTAAATTAAGCACCAGTTTGGTAGGAGGCAGCAGCAACTACCACCCTGTCATACGAGCGTGAAACACAGGTAGTAAGGTGGTTGACAGTAACCATCCAGGGAGGTACCGTCATCCAGAGATGTACTGCCATCCAGGGAGGCACTACCATCCAGCATGAAACACAGGTACAAGGGTGGTTGACAATGACCATCCAGGAAAGTAGTGGTGTGTCCTACGCACATACTCTCATTGGATTTTCAGTTTTGCTGCTATTAGAAGTGTGATTGATACCTGTGACCTGTCACAGGCATCACTAACACTGAAGTGTAAGCAGTCCTGCCTGCAGGTACAGACAGAGGTTAAGGAAGGTAACTGATTAAGTTAGCCTCAACCTCCTTGAATTTTAAATGATTTGATTTTCGTGTGGCTCAAATGTTTGTGTGAACTTAAGAACAGCAGCAGTTAATGACTATCAAGGAATAAAAAGAAAAATGCCTGTGGAATCGAACCGAAGTCCTCTGTGTTGTTCCAATCATCCCAGTGTTGTACCAGTCAACCCAGTGTTGTACCAATCACACTAGTGTTGTACCAATCATCCCAGTGTTGTACCAATCATCCCAGTGTTGTACCAATCATCCCAATGTTGTACCAATCACCCCAGTGTTGTACCAATCATCCCAGTGCTGTACCAGCCCTTGCTACACACCAGTCCAGCTGTCTACATACATTCTGGGGCTCTTTGATGAGACAGTCGAGTCACAGTTGCTGTCGCTGATATAAACATATCACAGAAGCAATACAGTATACAACCACCACTACCATTCTTAACACGCTACCACCAACCTCTTACCACTACTACCACCGTAATACCACAACCACAATCATCAACACACACTATCACCACCCCTATCACCTGAACTCACACTACCACCACCCCTATCACCTGAACTCACACTACCACCACCCCAACCCACACTACCACCACCCCAACCCACACTACCACCACCCCAACCCACACTACCACCACCCCAACCCACACTACCATCACTATCACTAGTAACTAGACCAGTAACATTACCAGTTTCACTGCTTCCATCACCATAACACAGTGACTACCATTACCATTTTCACTACCACTACTACCACCACCACCACCACCCACTACCACCACCCACTACCACCACTACTACCAGCTCAGACTGGCAGATTTCATTACTACATGGCTGAAACCCATTCTGTGTAATGGAATATGACAGGGAAACATATAGTCAGCTTTTGTTCCCACAGTGTAACTCATATATAGAATACTTTCCACACACACACACTGTGTATTTCCATGTATCTCTACTTAAAAGTGTAGCCACGTGCTATTTCCCACCTTGCAATTCATATAAAATAGTGTAGCAACACACTGCCGGTGTTCCCACAATGTAACTATCATATAGAATAGTATAGCAACACACTGCTGGTGTTCCCACAATGAAACTATCATATAGAATAGTGTAGCAACACACTGCTGGTGTTCCCACAATGTAACTATCATATAGAATAGTGTAGCAACACACTGCTGGTGTTCCCACAATGTAACTATCATATAGAATAGTGTAGCAACACACTGCTGGTGTTCCCACAATGTAACTATCATATAGAATAGTGTAGCAACACACTGCTGGTGTTCCCACAATGTAACTATCATATAGAATAGTGTAGCAACACTGCTGGTGTTCCCACAATGTAACTATCATATAGAATAGTGTAGCAACACACTGCTGGTGTTCCCACAATGTAACTACCATACAGAATAGTGTAGCAACACACTGCTGGTGTTCTCACAATGTAACTACCATATAGAATAGTGTAGCAACACACTGCTGGTGTTCCAACAATGTAACTATCATATAGAATAGTGTAGCAACACACTGCTGGTGTTCCCACAATGTAACTATCATATAGAATAGTGTAGCAACACACTGCTGGTGTTCCCACAATGTAACTATCATATAGAATAGTGTAGCAACACACTGCTGGTGTTCCCAGAATGTAACTACCATATAGAATAGTGTTGCAACACACTGCTGGTGTTCCTACAATGTAACTATCATATAGAAGATTATAGCAACACACTGTCGGTGTTCCCACAATGTAACTATCATATAGAATAGTGTAGCAACACACTGCTGGTGTTCCCACAATGTAACTACCATACAGAGTAGTGTAGCAGAGCACTGCTGGTGTTCCCACAATGTAACTACCATACAGAGTAGTGTAGCAGAGCACTGCTGGTGTTCCCACAATGTAACTACCATACAGAGTAGTGTAGCAGAGCACTGCTGGTGTTCCCACAATGTAACTACCATACAGAGTAGTGTAGCAGAGCACTGCTGGTGTTCCCACAATGTAACTACCATACAGAATAGTATAGCAACACACTGCTGGTGTTCTCACACTGTATCGTGCATAACATGCAACCATCAATTACGTTACAGAGTACGCAAACGTTACAGAATACCGGAACTTAAATATGAAATCCAGAATCAAGGAAGTCTTGTGCGAGTGTGTTGTAAGAAGTCATATGTGCGTGTGTGCTTTCGTGGCTTGTGTTGCTTGGCTTGTTGCGTGCGTGTGTTCTTATTGAGTGTGCAACCCAGAGGACTAGCTTGTCTCTCTCTCTCTCTCTCTCTCTCTCTCTCTCTCTCTCTCTCTCTCTCTCTCTCTCTCTCTCTCTCTCTCTCTCTCTCTCTCCAGGACACCTGTTGTCTCCCTTACCTCACCCCTACCTCCTCCATCTTCCCATATTTATCCCTTGATTTTTCCTTATTTACCTGTTCCTTTGATCCCTGTCATATTACAACATACACATCTGTTCCTTATTACTCACTCATACATCTCTTGTCTTACATACTCCCATACAACCTCTCAGTATCTATGATATAAATAGGGTATATACGACCAGTGTATATTTTATTGTATTTATATTGAGGTGTGTGTGTGTGTGTGTTCACCTAATTGTGGTTGCAGGGGTCGAGACTCAGCTCCTGGCCCCGCCTCTTCACTTAGTGCTATTAGGTCCTCTCTCCCTGCTCCATGAGCTTTATCATACCTCATCTTAAAGCTATGTATGGTTCCTGCCTCCACTACCTCACTTGCTAGGCTATTCCACTCCCTGACTGCTGTGTGTGTGTGTCAAGAAACTAGTGGTATCTTAAGGAGCAATTTAACTACTTGGGAAGAGCGTTAACTTGCCAGCGTCTCTGTGATCCTCTTAATCATTGTCTCTCCTGAGAATGTAAGTGAGAGATCACGAAAGCGCTCTGAAATGACTTCCTCTCTGGAGAGGTTAACTTCTGCTGGCCGCAGTGCCAGCATTCCAGTGGTTCCCTAAGAATTTGGTTAAGATTGAGAAAGACGTAATGTCTGCTGAGAAAGACGTATTGTCGACATGCTGAGAAAGATGTATATCTGCTAAAGGAAGATTGTGTGTGTTAGTGTGTGTGTGGGGGACGATCATCATCATGGCCTGGTCTCAGACCAGGTCTGCTGGGTTGGGAAGGAAATATTACAGGCTTATGAACTACTGAAGAAGTTTATCCTCGTATCCGAGTCATACTGACGGCGACGTAACCCATAGCACTGTGTTTTTCTCTGCTGATGATACTAGAATTTGCGTGCGTGTCATCCGCCAAGCATACTGCAAATCTCCAAGCAGATGTAAACCAAGTCTTCCACTGGGCCACAGAAAGCAATATGAAACTCAGTGAGGACAAATTTCAGTTACTTCGCTAAGGAAAACTTGAAATAAAAACTAGATTGGAGTATAAAACAAATTTTAACTACACAGTAGAGTGGAAAACTAATGTGAAAGACCTGGGAGTGATAATGTCAGAGGATCTCATTTTCAAACATCACAACAATCTCATTATCACATATAATAATAATAATAATAATAATAATAATAATAATAATAAAAGTTTCTTATTATTACCTGTTCTGAAAACACTTTGAAACACTGTTGCATTTAGGAAGCAGGTCAAGGCGACAGTGTTGTCTGTCTTGAAGCTTGTATAAAGCTGTCAGAAGCTTGGGTACCTTTATAACAAGAGCTCTTTGTGTATAATTCCTGTATTATTGTGGGAACACAACGGAGCTCTTTGTGTATAGTTCCTGTATTATTGTGGGAACAGAGAGAGAGAGCAATGCTAGCCTATATATAACCTGAGGCACTGAGAGTCAGTTACAACTCCTCGACTCTTGAAGCAACTGTACCTGGAGAGGGTTTTACCTGGAGAGGGTTTCGGGGGTCAACGCCCCCGCGGCTCGGTCTGTAGACAAAAGGTTCTTGCTCGTATATAGATTCTGTCCCCTGACAATGGGCTGGGCCAGTGCTTCTTGCTTGATCTCTGTAATCAGTATTTGTAGTTATTGGGAACAAAAGGCCCCTGGTTTGACTGGTGTGGATCAAGACGTTAAGGGGTGTACCTAGATACGTGTTGCTGTGTCAGTCAAGTATCAAGACCTTTTATTAAAGGTCTTGAGGTCCCTTAAGGTGTAGAGAGAGATATTGTCCACCTGGAGGCTATTTAGGGTCGATTTCGGGGAGTCAGCGCCTCCCACGACCCCGTCCCTGACCAGGCCTCCCATGTACTGATTTAAATCTGGTGAAGTCAGGAAGCGATACACTGCCACAGTTGACATCTTTCATGACGTTCACCATGGATATGACTGACCTCAGTTAATGTTTACCTTGAAAATGATTTGACTTCAGTTGATGTTCACCTTGAAAATGATTTGACTTCAGTTGATGTTCACCTTGAAAATGATTTGACTTCAGTTGATGTTCACCTTGAAAATGATTTGACTTCAGTTGATGTTCACCTTGAAACTGATTTGACTTCAGTTGATGTTCCAGTGTGTACACACGGTAACAAATAGGTAAACACACACACACACACACACACACACACACACATACGTTTTTCACTCTATATGCTTGGATAACCAGGTACAACTGGGAAATGTTCCAATATTTACATTGTTGATGCTGTGCAACGTTGAGGATCATCTCTGCAACACGGTCGTAATACTTCCTTTAGTTACTTTCACGATGAATTATTTTTTTCGCTTACTGTATCATTATGTAATGATAAACTTTACTCTCCCGTGTTACTATAAATTTTGCTCTCCCGTGTTACTAAAGACTTTACTCTCCCTTTTCATTGATCTAGAGTTAGTCGTGGCATCTAGAGTTAGCTGTGGTATCAAGGGTTAGTTTAGTTGTGGTATCAAGAGTTAGTTTAGCTGTGGTATTAAGAGGTAGTTTAGTTGTGGTATCAAGAGTTAGTTAAACCATACCACGGGTGGGGTTTGAACTCGCGGTCAGAGAGTCTCAAAACTCCAGACCGTCGCGTTAGCCACTGGACCAGCTAGCTTCAATAAGTCTCGTCCAACTAGGTATATTTCTACACCATAGGAAAGTTAGCAGGCACCACTGTGACCACAGTGGTGCCTGCTAACCTTCCTATGGTGTAGAAATATACCTAGTTGGATGAATATTTTAAGCTAGCTGACCCAGTGGCTAATGCGACGGTCTGGAGTTTTGAGACTCTCTGACCGCGAGTTCAAACCCCACCCGTGGTATGGTTTGTTTGGAATCGTGTCATTACGATTTCGTGAGTTAAGAGTTAGTTAAGTTGTGGTATCAAGAGTTACTTTAGCTGTGGTATCAAGAGTTAGTTTAGTTGTAGTATCAAGAGTTAGTTGTGGTATCAAGAGCTAGTTAAGTTGTGGTATCAAGAGTTAGTTGAGTTTAATTTCTGTATCAAGAGTTTAGTTGCGGTATCAAGAGCTAGTTAAGTTGTGGTATCAAGAGTTAGTTAAGTTGTGGTATCAAGAGTTAGTTAAGTTGTGGTATCAAGAGTTAGTTAAGTTGTGGTATCAAGAGTTAGTTAAGTTGTGGTATCAAGAGCTAGTTAAGTTGTGGTATCAAGAGTTAGTTAAGTTGTGGTATCAAGAGTTAGTTAAGTTGTGGTATCAAGAGTTAGTAATGTTATCCACACAGTATGTAGCAGGTACCCCCACTTAGGATCACCTCAAGTTACACATCTACACTTAAGAACGAGGCTCTCAACCTCCACTTGAAGTGGCACGAGGGACGAGACTTTGATCTATGGTTGTCTAAAACTTGCTTCTAGGTTGAAACACCAGGAGTGAAACCAGGAGGAAACATCTTAAGATAAGATAAGATAAGATTTCGTTCGGATTTTTAACCCCGGAGGGTTAGCCACCCAGGATAACCCAAGAAAGTCAGTGCGTCATCGAGGACTGTCTTGCCACAAGTGCTACATCAGCCGGGTTGTGATGGCTATGTGGGCCTGCTGGCCGCTAGCACCAACAGCCCGGCTACATGTCGGGCTGCGGGGAGGAGGGTTACAGGTTAAAATAAGTGTTGAACAGTGATTTGTGTCACACTTGAGCTTGTAGTAGTTTCTCTCAACAGATCGCGAGGCTTCACGGTGCCCCGTGGGCTGGTGGCTACAGCTGTCGCTTCACAGGGCGAGGGTCCGGGTTCTTTTCCCTGCGAGGGTAGAAACATTGGGCGTATTTCTTTACACCGGTTGTTTATGTTCTCCATCAGTAAAATGGGTACCTGGGTGTTACTCGACTGGTGTGGGTCGCATCCTGGGACAAAACTGACCTAATTTGGCTGGAATGTTCTGCATAACAAGCGACTTTCTATATAGTAGTATGTCATTGATGTCAGCTATGACCTGTATACCTTGTACATGTACTTGTAGAATTAAAGATATTATTATTAATGTGACAGACAAGGGTAAAACCACGTGAATTTCAAAACCCTCACTATACTGCGAGTGAAACATGGGCAGCAAGTGTTAGGTCTTGTCGATACGTCTCGCCCTGCCAGGGATGTCACCTGCAGCACTCCACTAACACACAAACACTCACACATGCAAACACACACCCAGACACGATCACTCACAACACCACACAGTAGACCAGGTGTCTATAGACAAGTGACTTTGACAACTAGTAAAACTACTACTACTACTACTACCTCCCAACGCTGGTTCACTATTCAATACTATGTATGTAACCCATCCTCTGTGATAGAATACGACAGGGAAGCATAGCTAGCTTTTGCTTTTACGCAGTAATTGTCATAAAGAATATCGTAGCAGTACATTACTGATGTATTAAACTTAGCAAAAAAGACGAGCTTTATACCCTGGGGTAATATCCTCTGTTCTGGGCTGTCCCCACGGGTGCCTTCCAGATTAAAGACCCAGTATTTCCTGCATAAAAGGTGGGGATATTTCTCCTTTCGCTTAAATTTGCTGATACGTATAGTCAGTGACACTAAACGAATGATCATGGCTCGTGGAATGTGAATAATTAACTTGAAACAGTTTTGCTTGCTTTGTGATTATGATTTATTTAATATAGGAATGAATTGTTTATCCTTGGTTGTCTTCAAGAGGGAGCTGGACAGATACCTAGAGTCGGTGCTGGATCAGCCGGGCTGTGGTTCGTACGTTGGATTGCGTGCGGCCAGCAGTAACAGCCTGGTTGATCAGGCCCTGATCCACTGGGAGGCCTGGTCGTGGACCGGGAATACCCTCCAGGAAGACTCCAGGTAGACGACAACGACAAGCTGATTGTGATAATAACAGTTTGATTGTTAGTAACAGTATGTTTAAAGAACTGAATAATCAAATGGTTTTAGTGGTTGTAAAAAAAACAAAACAAAAACACCCGAATAAATATTGACTAGGTGAACATGTGCAGCAGGTGTAATCTTGGCCATATATCTCATCCTTTTAAGATGACAATCACAACACTTGAAGGATGATTAAGTGGGCTTAATTAAAGTCTATCTACTACACGAGGGTCATTAAGGCTGCATGTCACCTATTCACCACCAGTCAAGAACCTAAAACAGGGATTAGGCTCTCAGTGTATACACACTGAAGGACACTCTTCTGTGTATATGAACAAGGTTAAATCGTGGATTAGTACGCAGGCACCTGTTTATTGCTAGATGTGTACCTAGAGGGGGGGTTGGGGTCAACGCCCCCCGCGGCCCGGTCCGTGACCAGGCCTCACTCCGCGTATAGTGATATCAGGTGTCAGAGACTTATCCACTCACCCGGCAATCTAATTCTGGTCCTGTCAACTTGTGACTATCTGTCTGAGAGTAAACTCGTGTGCAGTAAGTAGTATAGTGAGATCATCTGGGGTGAGTGTGCGTTACCTCACTCCAGAGTGCTTAGCGAACACCTCAGCTCAATTATAGAGAAAATCAACATATTTTTTGTAATCCACCGTCACGTTGACTGGAGTGTTGAGGCAAGTTAGTGGTAGTGGTGGATAGTGGTGGTGGTGGACAGTGGTGGTGGTAGTGAATAGTGGTGATGATAGTGGTAGTGATGGATAATGGTAGTGGTGGATAGTAGTAGTGGTGGATAGTGGTAGTGGTGGTGGTAGTACTAGCATTAGTAGTGGTGGTAGTAGTTGAGGATCAGGTGAAAATAGTTTTCCTAGTGTTTCTACATATATTATAGCCATGGGGAAACGCTAAGCCCGTACGGGGTAACAGTCGCTAAAGGAGGGGGGGGGAGAAAATAGCTCCAGTAACTAGGATGAAGAACTTTTGGCTAGCTTCAAGGTGCACTCTTATAGGGTTTCTAGAAAATAGCCTTTTTTGTAATTCCTGGTCTAGTCTTATGGGGAAGCGCTAAAGTCATAGGGACCATTCACAGGGTGGGGGTAAAAGTCAGTTATATTCGATCCTGGTCCTTGGATCAAGAGCTGTTTTCAGATTAACATGAATGTGACTGGTGTGGCCGGACAGGTAGCGAGGGAGCCAGATATCCATTAACTAATCCCACTACAACAGTAGTCACCCCACCACCACAGTAGTCACCCCACCACCACAGTAGTCACCCCACCACCACAGTAGTCGCCCCACCACCACAGTAGTCGCCCCACCACCACAGTAGTCACCCCACCACCACAGTAGTCACCCCACCACCACAGTAGTCGCCCCACCACCACAATAGTAACCCATCACCCACGTTTACATATTTTACCCCCTTCGTTTATTATTGCAAACTAATCAGAAAAACTTTATTTTTCATTATGCAGCTAGGTAATAATGTAGACTTACGGTATATAGACTGCAGGTAATTTAATACAGCTGGTTTTATTTGTAATATGAATTATGTGTTGTCAAAAATGACCGTAAACTGGCTAGTAATAACCTTTATTAATCATGTTTGAAATATTTTTATTATTATTTAATCTGCGTACTAAGCCATAAATGTAATAGGCTACATGAATATTTTAAATAAATTATATTTACCAATTCTTTTCATTATATATATATATATATATATATATATATATATATATATATATATATATATATATATATATATATATATATATATATATATATATGCAATAAGATCACAGTAAACAGGTGATTTCGGAATATGCAAAACAACCACTCTGAAAAAATAGAGAAATTCCAAGCGCTTTCATAGTTCCTTGATAATGTGAGTAGTCACGAAAGCGCTTGGAATTCCTCTATTTTTCAGAGTGGTTGTTTTGCATATATATATATATATATATATATATATATATATATATATATATATATATATATATATATATATATATATACACACACACACACACACACATTAAGTGTTTTTTTTTTAGTAAACATCTGGACACTGGTGAACGTATTAAAGTAATGGTTATGAAGGATTTATAATCCCTCTCTGGTTTTTAATTCGAGTTCCCTGGTTGTAAATATTATGGTGAACTCAACAGTGTGGGAAAGGACACTTGTGTACATTTCAGGACACATTGGGAGTTATAAAGCCACTTACGGCGTTTTTTTTTAATTTAATGTATATTCTAAATTGTAGATAAGTTTTTTTTCCATAGTTGAGCTCTCTCTGGAAATTTTCTTCTTATATCCTAGCAACATTTTCCTCATTTTTCCCCCACGGTTTCAAAAATGCTTCCCCTATTTAAGCAACAATTTCCCCGTTTTTTCTCAAGTGACAATATATTTCCCCATCCAAGCAACATTTTTCCCCATGACTTCAAAAATATTTCCCCATTCGCACAATAATTACTCATTTTTTTTCCTGTGATGCCAAGAAAATTTCCCCCAGCCACGAAACACTTACCCCATTTTTCCCCATGGTTATGATTTTCCCCCATGGTTATGATTTTCCACCGTGGTTATGATTTCTCCCATGGTTATGATTTTCCCCCATGGTTATGATTTTCCCTCATGGTTATGATTTTCCCCCCATGGTTATGGTTTTCCCCCATGGTTATGATTTTTCCCCTATGGTTATGATTTTTCCCCCATGGCTATGATTTCCCCCATGGTTATGATTTTTTCCCCATGGTTACGATTTTCTCCCCGATGGTTATGATTTTCCCCCATGGTTATAATCTTTCCCCCACGGTTATTTTTTCCCCCAGCAGCGGGGGGTTGTCCCCCCAGGGTAACAAGTCAGGACCATCAGTCTGGCTGCTCCACGTGTTGATGGTTTAACTTGTGCAACAAAACTCTCCCTTGAGTCTTCTCTCCTTGCTGTTGCTATTGCAAGCTCTTATGTTGCACTCTGTAGGAGAGACTGACAGGGAAGTATATTTAGGCACAGGTACACGTCAGTGATCATGCTGGGACGCTTGTCCCAGGAAGCTGGACCAGGGGATGCTGGTACAGGAAGCTGGACCAGGAGATGCTGGAACAGGAAGCTGGACCAGGAGATGCTGGTACAGGAAGCTTGGACCAGGAGATGCCGGTACACGAAGCTTGGACCAGGAGATGCTGGTACAGGAAGCTGGACCAGGAGATGCTGGTACAGGAAGCTGGACCAGGAGATGCTGGTATACGAAGCTTGGACCAGGAGATACTGGTACAGGAAGCTGGACCAGGAGATGCTGGTACACGAAGCTTGGACCAGGAGATGCTGGTACAGGAAGCTTGGACCAAGAGATGCTGGTACACGAAACTTGGACCAGGAGATGCTGGTACAGGAAGCCGGACCAGGAGATGCTGGTACAGGAAGCTGGACCAGGAGATGCTGGTACAGGAAGCTGGACCAGGAGATGCTGGTCCAGGAAGCTGGACCAGGAGATGCTGGTACAGGAAGCCGGACCAGGAGATGCTGGTACACGAAGCTTGGACCAGGAGATACTGGTACAGGAAGCTGGACCAGGAGATGCTGGTCCAGGAAGCTAGACCAGGAGATGCTGGTACAGGAAGCCGGACCAAGAGATGCTGGTCCAGGAAGTTGGACCAGGACATACTGGTCCAGAAAGTTGAACTTAGGCATACTGAAAGATGGGGATAATAACTAAAATACACTGGTGGGTATTTTATTTGTATTTTTGAAAGGGTAATAAAGTTTCAAGTAACTACATGAGTCATGGCTGAATATAACCAGCTCACCACCAGTCAAGAATACTTTAATACCTACAGTAGGGAACAAAATCAGACTTATCAGTAGTGTATATATATATATATATATATATATATATATATATATATATATATATATATATATATATATATATATATATATATACTATTTCTTTCAACACACCGGCCGTATCCCGCCAAGGCAGGGTGGCCCAAAAAGAAAAACGAAAGTTTCTCTTAAATTTAGTAATTTACACGGGAGAAGGGGTTACTAGCCCCTTGCTCCCGGCATTTCAGTCGCCTCTTACAACACGCATGGCTTACGGAGGAAGAATTCTGTTCCACTTCCCCATGGAGATAAGAGGGAATAAACAACACCAAGAACTAGAAAGAAAATAGAAGAATACCCAGAGGGGCGTGTGTGTATATATATGTTTGAACATGTATGTGTAGTGTGACCTAAGTGCAAGTAGAAGTAGCAAGACATACCTGAAATCTTGCATGTTTATGAGACAGACAAAAGGCACCAGCAATCCTACCATCATGTAAAACAATTACAGGTTTTCGTTGTACACTCACTTGGCAGGACGGTAGTACCTCCCTGGGCGGTTGCTGTTTACCAACCTACTACCTAGGACATATATATTATATATATATATATATATATATATATATATATATATATATATATATATATATATATATATATATATATATATATATATATATAGGAGCAATGTGGCAGATGTTGCAAGTATATGGAATAGGTGGTAAGTTATTAAATGCTGTAAAGAGTTATGAGGATAGTGAGGCTCAGGCTAGGGTGTGTAGAAGAGAGGGAGAATACTTCCCAGTAAAAGTAGGTCTTAGACAGGGATGTGTAATGTCACCATGGTTGTTTAATATATTTATAGATGGGGTTGTAAAAGAAGTAAATGCTAAGGTGTTCGGGAGAGGGGTGGGATTAAATTTTGGGGAATCAAATTCAAAATGGGAATTGACACAGTTACTTTTTGCTGATGATACTGTGCTTATGGGAGATTCTAAATAAAAATTGCAAAGGTTAGTGGATGAGTTTGGGAATGTGTGTAAAGGTAGAAAGTTGAAAGTGAACATAGAAAAGAGTAAGGTGATGAGGGTGTCAAATGATTTAGATAAAGAAAAATTGGATATCAAATTGGGGAGGAGTATGGAAGAAGTGAATGTTTTCAGATACTTGGGAGTTGACGTGTCGGCGGATGGATTTATGAAGGATGAGGTTAATCATAGAATTGATGAGGGAAAAAAGGTGAGTGGTGCGTTGAGGTATATGTGGAGTCAAAAAACGTTATCTATGGAGGCAAAGAAGGGAATGTATGAAAGTATAGTAGTACCAACACTTTTATATGGGTGTGAAGCTTGGGTGGTAAATGCAGCAGCGAGCGAGACGGTTGGAGGCAGTGGAGATGTCCTGTTTAAGGGCAATGTGTGATGTAAATATGCAGAAAATTCGGAGTGTGGAAATTAGGAAAAGGTGTGAAGTTAATAAAAGTATTAGTCAGAGGGCAGAAGAGGGGTTGTTGAGGTGGTTTGGTCATTTAGAGAGAATGGATCGAAGTAGAATGACATGGAAAGCATATAAATCTATAGGGGAAGGAAGGCGGGGTAGGGGTCGTCCTCGAAAGGGTTGGAGAGAGGGGGGTAAAGGAGGTTTTGTGGGCAAGGGGCTTGGACTTCCAGCAAGCATGCGTGAGCGTGTTAGATAGGAGTGAATGGAGACAAATGATACTTGGGACCTGACGATCTGTTGCAGTGTGAGCAGAGTAATATTTAGTGAAGGGATTCAGGGAAACCGGTTATTTTCATATAGTCGGACTTGAGTCCTGGAAATGAGAAGTACAATGCCTGCACTTTAAAGGAGGGGTTTGGGATATTGGCAGTTTGGAGGGATATGTTGTGTATCTTTATATGTGTATGCTTCTAAACTGTTGTATTCTGAGCATCTCTGCAAAAACAGTGATAATGTGCGAGTGTGGTGAAAGTGTTGAATGATGATGAAAGTATTTTCTTTTTGGGGATTTTCTTTCTTTTTTTTGGGTCACCCTGCCTCGGTGGGAGACGGCCGACTTGTTGAAAAATATATATATATATATATATACACAGTGGACCCCCGGTTAACGATATTTTTTCACTCCAGAAGTATGTTCAGGTGCCAGTACTGACCGAATTTGTTCCCATAAGAAATATTGTGAAGTAGATTAGTCCATTTCAGACCCCCAAACATACACGTACAAACGCACTTGCATAAATACACTTACATAATTGGTCACATTCGGAGGTAATCGTTATGCGGGGGTCCACTGTATATATATATATATATATATATATATATATATATATATATATATATATATATATATATATATATATATATATATATATATATATATATATATATATATATGTATATATATGCATAGATATACATGTACACCTTATGGGGGTATGTATCCTGACATTTTTATGCCTAAGATGCTTCATAGACCAGTTTTAAGTCACTGTTCTAAAGTTTTACAAATGATAATGTGTACACATTTTAACTGAGCTTATTTCAGTGCCTGGGAGTAGCAGTAGTTTATTACATACATATCCATATACAGTGGACCCCCGGTTAATGATATTTTTTCACTCCAGAAGTATGTTCAGGTGCCAGTACTGACCGAATTTGTTCCCTTAAGGAATATTGTGAAGTAGATTAGTCCATTTCAGACCCCCAAACATACACGTACAAACGCACTTACATAAATACACTTACATAATTGGTCGCATTCGGAGGTGATCGTTATGCGGGGGTCCACTGTATAGTGAGTATGGTATATAATAACATACAGTATAGTTTACACTGTATGGTTGAGAAGCTGGAGTCATCTGTCAAGTCATAGCAGAGCCATGGCTTAGTACTTACACATAATTAAAATAATAAATCTTGTGAAAAATTCCAGGCAAGTCCAGGATGTATGAATGATTGTTGATGGATCATGTAATTGAGAAGGATAGAGAGTGAACCTGTTGATGATTGCCCGTCCTGTGGTATAATGGGCACCACAAATTGGAGCAGGGGGGGATGGAGAACTGTTGGAGAGGTGAGGAGGTGATGTGTGGGTGTGGGGTGTAGCGGGATGGGTGAATATGGAATATGGGGAGGGGATGGAAGATGAATTTATTTCCAATCATATTCATGGATAAGCGCTAAACTCATAGAGTGCCTTGGGAAAGAAAGGATGATGACAATTCCTCAGACCGAGTCTTCACTGCTATTAAGACACGTTCTTTAAAAGAGGGAAGGAGATAAAGTATATCTGTAGCAGAGCATTTCTTCTGGATGAAAGACTGGTCAGTGTGTGCAAGTTGCATGCACTTCAACAGGGGCATCACAGCCTAATCAGTCATGAGCTGCTGGAAGAAATTTGCAAAGTTTCCCTGTAAAAGACAGGGATTAGGGTCTTATTAGGAATTTCCATTATTTATAAGAACATAAGAATGAAGGAACACTACAGTAAGCCTATTGGCCCATGTTATGCAAGTCCAGCCCACACCCAACTACATCCATTCATACCTGTACAACCTTTATTTAAAGCTACCCAAAGTTCTCGCTCTAACGACACTACATGGGAGTTTCTACCACTCGTCTACAACTCTGTTGCCAAACCAGTATGAAGGATGTTTAAAAAATAGTATGTTTCCGAATATTTATTGAGTGGTGTCTAATTTACTGCACAGCCTCTCCTCACTTAGCGACGTACTCGTTTACTGACGCCTCAGACTTACAACGGGCTCTCTGACCAGTATTTATACCTAAATAATGTATAGTAGAGCTGATTTCCTCTCTTCTGTTTATTTCAACATACAGTGCATTACTGCATAAGCATTTAAAAATATACCAGAAATGTTATAAATGGTGCAAAGGTGACATTAAAACATTATCAAAGATGTTGACACAAACCCACTACCATTATACTGTAGTATGCTCTTCAGCAATGAATTCATTTAACGAAGGAGTAATGTCAAATTGCAGATTTAAAATTATTCCCTACCGTATTTCCCAGGTGTAATTTATAATGGGTCTCTTCGCCTCCATTCTAGGGAGTACAGTATGAGGTGCTTCTGGAATTTCCAGTAAGTTTCTTGTTTCATGGCATTTATACTGGCAGTGAAACCTCTCTGGAAATTCTTCACATTTACAGTTTTGCTTTCCTTTACTGGGGCTGTTGGTGTTAAGCAATATTCCACTCAAGAAATCACATGTACTTTAAAGGGCATCATCATCATCATCATTGGCTTGGCATCTCTTGTTTTAATTACTGCATTATTATTGTTTTATGTTTTCATAAAATGCTGGCCATCTCCCACCAAGGTAAGGTGACTCAGTAAGAGACACAAATTAACCACCATTCATTCAACAGCTGTCTTGCCAGAAGTGTGCTGACATCACAGTTCTCATAGCCATCCAAACTGCAATGTCCCCACCCCATCTTCAGAGAGTAATCACTGTTTTTCCCACCTTCGGGAGCCAAGTCTGAATAACAGGTTTCCCTGAATCCCTTAATTTTAAATGTTATCATGCTCACACTCCAACAGCATGTCAAGCCATAAAACAAACACACACACACACACACACACACACACACACACACACACACACACACACACACACACACACACACACACACACGCACATGCACACATGTGTTCCTTCTGGATGTTTTCCCACTTTTCACTCCATATTTATGCACCTTCTTGGTCATGCTAATGTGCTTCATCCTCTAAATGCCCAAACCACCTGGTCACAGACCAGGCCGCAGGGGTGTTGACCCCTGAAACACCCTCCAGATATCCCTTATCATTTGAATTATATCTTTGGTAACTATCACACCCTCTTCTAACTTTTATACTCAGAATTCTCTGCATTATGTTCACACTACACTGCCCTCAAACATGACATCTTCACTGTCCCAGTGTACAGTATGTATTTGTAAAACATGAGCCTGGTCCATGGCTGGGCTCAGAGTAGAAAAGCTCTTGGAACTCATTAGAAGTATATCAAAGGAATGTAGTATTCCTCCCCGTTTCCACAGAAGATACATTCCAAGACCTGAAACTGAGGATAGTAGCAAACCCTATATATAATTTTTTTTTATTTACATTCGTACCTGTGACAAAGTCTAATTGATAAATTACACACTAAGTTGAGAATTATCACTCTTTCACTGGTGGGAAGCACTTCACAGTTTTTCTTAGGCTTTGAAGAACTGCCATCATCACTACTTTTGTGCTTTGTGGCCATTATTAAGCAAAATTAAGGGTTATTTTTGGGCCACAAGTAGGCCGTGGATAGCTGAAACTAGAAACCAAGTCCATGAATATGGGGGGTTCTACTGTATAAGGGTTATAGAGTATGCTTTTGTAAATGTTCTTGCATACAGTAACTATTATCTTTCTTCAGCTGTCAGTAATAGGCACCAACCCACATGTTGACAAATTCAAGAAATACTATAAAGTTTTGTACATTTTGACGTAGTCTGAGGTCTTCTGATAAGGACTTCAATCTGAGGTCGAAATATCAGAGCAACTTTTATTTTCCTATATTTGTCTCCATGTAGGTTGGTTCCTATTACTGAAGTACATTGTTATTAATCTTGTGGCTGTTATCCTGTACTGTGTTATTGTGGCTGTTATTGTATACTAAAACTTACTTTGCCTTGGCAGGAGCAGCAGTGGAAGCCTCCCTTATGAACCAAGAGATGTTGAGGTGCCATGAACAGCAGATTTGACGTGTGCAGCATCAATAACAGGACCTCCAACAACAGCAGCAGCACCAGCAACAACAGTAGCACCAGCAACAGTAACAATAACCTTCACAGTGGATCCTCCTCCTGTTCAAGTGCACCTCCAGCCGCATCACGAAGCAGTTAGTATTGTTCTTGTTCATTTTGTCTTGTCATCTGTATGACCCCAAAGGATCTAGTGCTTCCCAAATTATGGTATTCAATAATAATACTAATAATAATAGTATTGTTCTAGTCATGCTATAATAATGTGTAGGCCACATATACTATACTGTCCACTCCATAAGGAAGTGGAGAAAAATCCCTCCATAAGCCATGCGTGTTGTACAAGGCGACTTAAATGCTGGAAGCAAGGGGCTAGTAAACCCTCCTGTATTAATTACTAAATGTAAAAAGAAGAATAAAAAAAATTTCTTCTTTTATGGGTCACCCTGCCTTGGTGGGAGACAGCCAGTGTTAAAAATAAAGTACCAATGTACCATAGAGTACCACTAATGACAAGCAGAAACCTCATTCAGGAGCTCATTAAAAGAAAAACTTATGGAATTAGTGAAGGGACTGGTTTTGGGTTGAAGACATTTTTAAGGTTACTAATCCCAGACAACTTTTAATTCGGTGTAACTCATTATTACCAGGCAGTGTGGTATATTTCCAGTGGTATCTTTCCAGTCTCTTCTCCAGGTTTAACTGTAGATTACCTGTACACAATTTTGTAGGGTCACCACCCTTGCTGTGACACTGCAATAGTCAACTAACACTCGGGTACCCATTCATTGATAGGCAAACAGGGGCAGCAGGTGTAAGAAAACTTGCCCATACATCTTGCATTGCCTTGGATGCCACCTACAACAGTCAGTAAACTTACCAGCACATTAGGCCTGCCTGGGAATTGAGCTCTGGTCCTTTCAGTTGTCAGATAGGCAAACAGGGGCAGCAGATGTAAGGGGACTTGCCCATTTATCTCACCCTGCCCAGGATGTGACTAACAAGAGTCGACAAACACCCAGGTACCTAATTACTGCTAGGTTAATAGAGACAGCAGACATAAAGAGACTTACCCACTCACAGGCCTGCCAGGAATCAGACTTGTGTCCTTTCAGTTGTCAGTGAACTACAAGGAGGGTGGGAGGTATGTATACTTAAGGCCATTGTATTAGCTAGTTGATGGGATCATTGTCTACTCTGAGGGGTAAATTGAGTGTTATTGTATATTCTAGTTGAAGGGATCATTTATTTACTTTTGAGGGGAATAATTGAGGGTCATTGTATATGCTAGTTGAGGGGATCATTGTTTACTCATGAGGGGAATCATTGAGGGTCATTGTATATGCTAACTGCGAGGATCATTGTCTACTCTGAGGAAATAATTGAGGGGCATTGTAGTATATGCTAGTTGAGGGGATCATTGAGCAGGGTTTGTTGATTGCCTTACTGGAGGGAATAGATGTTTACTCCAATAGTCTTAATTGAAGGATTACATAACTTGATGGGGCATAATTGTGATATCTAGAATGTAAGAAGTGAGGATAGATAAGGTTATAAGTCTTGCAAGGGATGATCAATGAAAGCAGATGGGTTATGTGATGGAGGATGGATGAGACCAGAATATAGCTTGGTAAGGTGAACAGGCAAGACCCAAAACCAGAGTAGGTCTTGCAGGGAAGGTTACCTGGAGGTTATTCCGGGGATCAACGCCCCCGCGGCCCGGTCCATGACCAGGCCTCCCGATGGATCAGGGCCTGATCAACTAGGCTGTTACTGCTGGCCGCACGCAGTCCGACGTACGAGCCACAGCCCGGCTGATCCGGCACTGACTTTAGGTATCTGTCCAGCTCTCTCTTGAAGGCAGCCAGGGGTTTATTGGCAATTCCCCTAATGCTTGATGGGAGGCTGTTGAACAGTTTTGGGCCCCGGACACTTATGGTGTTTTCTCTTAGTGTACCAGTGGCGCCCCTACTTTTTATTGGCGGCATTTTGCATCGCCTGCCCAGTCTTTTACTTTCGTAGGGAGTGATTTCTGTGTGCAGATTTGGGACCATTCCTTCCAAGATTTTCCAAGTGTAGATTATGATATATCTCTCCCTCCTGCGTTCCAACGAGTACAAGTCAAGTGCTTCCAAGCGTTCCCAGTAGTTAAGGTGCTTGACAGAACTTATACGTGCAGTAAAGGATCTCTGTACACTCTCTAGATCTGCGATTTCACCTGCTTTGTATGGAGATGTTAATGTACAGCAGTATTCCAGCCTAGAGAGAACAAGTGATTTGAAAAGGATCATCATGGGCTTGGCATCTCTCGTTTTGAAAGTTCTCATTATCCATCCTATCATTTTCTTTGCACGTGCGATCGTGGCACTGTTGTGATCCTTGAAAGTGAGATCCTCAGACATTACTACTCCCAGGTCCCTTACATTATTTTTCCGCTCTATTGTATGGCCGGAGTCAGTAGCATACTCTGTTCTAGTTATTATCTCCTCCAGTTTTCCATAACGGAGTAGTTGGAATTTGTCCTCATTGAACATCATATTGTTTACCGTTGCCCACTGGAAAACTTTGTTTATATCTTCTTGGAGGTTAACCACGTCCTCAGCAGATGACAGCCTCATGCAGATCCTAGTATCATCCGCAAAGGATGATACGGTGCTGTGGTGTATATCTCTGTTTATGTCTGATATGAGGATAAGGAATAAGATGGGGGCGAGTACTGTGCCTTGTGGAACAGAGCTCTTCACTATGACAAGGCTGGAATAGGTCAGGCAAGGGTGGAGAGAGAAGAGCAGAATATAGGAAGGATTACTGATGGTGACCAGATAGGTCATACGAGGAAGAAGAGATGAGACCAGAATAAGTCATACAAGATAGGGCATCTTGGGACCAGAATGGGCCATATGAGGGAGTATAGCTCAGACCAGAATGGGTCATGCGAGGTAGGACAGCTGAGAATAGAATGGACCATGTGAGAGAGGACAATAGGTCATGCAAGATAGGGCAGAATAGGTCATACAAGGGAGGGCAGATGAAATCAGAATATGTCAGGCAAGGGATGACTTAAATGTCAGAAAAGGTCATTGTGTACCTTTCATGGACAACAATTGTGGTGCATGTTTGTTTAACCAGTGTACTACTTGAAGGTGTGTATTGCATACAAATTATTTGTTTATTTATAGACATATCAATACATATGCACAAACTTAGACATTTATCAAGGCTTAATAAATATTGTGATAATGAGATAGTTTTCTATTTAGTTGACAAGCATTTAAAAGCAGAGGATAATGCAGTAATGATAGAAGTAGTATTAGTAATAATAATAATAATAATAATAATAATAATAATAATAATAATAATAATAGTAAACCTTCATCCTTGCCCTCTCCAATTAATTTTCAAAGATTAATATAGGTATTGGGAATTAGTGTGAATAAGAACTGCATTGATAATTACAGATTGGTTTTATATGAAATATTATGATATGGAGTGTGCATTCTCAGTGTTACACATGTATGTATATATATGTATATATATATATATATATATATATATATATATATATATATATATATATATATATATATATATATATATATATATATATATATATATATATATATATATATTAAACAAGATATGTTTTTTTAAAAGCAAAGTTTCTTGAATATTTTATGCAGTTTAATGCTCATTCAACACAATGGATAGTTCAAAAGACATTTCTTGTATATAAAGACACATGATTCTTCATAGTTCTTAGCCTTTAATATTTTATATAAAACTTAAGAGTCTGTGACCATGCCTTAGGGAAGATAATCTCCAGAAACTCTGGCAAATAACACAGACAGTTGCTGTACAAGCTTTTTAGGTAAAGTTTGACCAAGGGTAAAACTTTATCAAGTTTTTCTTGTATCATTGAGGGATTTATCCCTCAATGTTTGTTTTTGATTCACATACAATTCACACTTAGGAGAAGAAACTTTTTTTTTTTTCAACAAACCGGCCGTATCCCACCAAGGCGGGGTGGCCCAAAAAGAAAAACAAAAGTTTTCTTTTTACATTTAGTAATATATACAGGAGAAGGGGTTACTAGCCCCTTGCTCCCGGCATTTTAGTCGCCTCTGACAACACGCATGGCTTACGGAGGAAGAATTCTGTTCCACTTCTCCATGGAGGTAAGAGGAAATAAACAAGAACAAGAACTAGTAAGAAAATAGAAGAAAACCCAGAGGGGTGTGTATATATATGCTTGTACATGTATGTGTAGTGTGACCTAAGTGTAAGTAGAAGTAGCAAGACGTACCTGAAACCTTGTATGTTTGAGACAGAAAAATGGACACCAGCAATCCTACCATCATGTAAAACAATTACAGGCTTTCATTTTACACTCACTTGGCAGGACGGTAATACCTCCTTGGGTGGTTGCTGTCTACCAACCTACTACCTAGAAGAGAAGAAACTTATGGTTATGTTTTGGTGTGTCGTGGACACTGGTAACTGTAAAATGGTTCACAATGTACAAGTTATTTGTGAATTGTTCCAGCCAGGGTTGCTTACCACTGGCCACAGAAATAGTGATCGGCATTATGTGTTGTACTCCTGCTGCTGCCTGGCATTAGCCAAACTTTAAGTGTTGTGTGGCTGATCGTCTAGCAGTAAATGTGTTGTGGAGGCTCTTTGTTTGTTTATTTTTAGATTCAGTACAAAATTTCAATGCATTGTGTGGGAATGCTCACCTTCGACCTCTTGCTACAATTGCAGCTTGCTGCACAAACCTAAGCATCAGTATGTTTGGAGCACAAGTGGGCCCTGCTTATATAGCAGGTTAGGTTCTGGGTTACTGCTGCAAAGTGAAACATAGCCTTTTTCTCACTTTCAGATGCTTATAAAAGCCTAGTAATATGTTAACACTATTGTATATTAAGTAAGCAATAGAGCTAGTCCTAAAAAATGCATACACCGTCCACACACTACTTAAAATATTTTCATCCTTAGCTTACAAGGAGTGGTGAATATATTTATTGTAAAAAGTCTGAATAACTGAAGAATGAATATAATTGAAAACTGCTGTATTAGCGAAATGCTGTAAAGCAAAGTGCGGTACAGCAGGGTCTGCCAATACCTATGTTGTTCAACTAGCTCTAGCCTGTATCTGTGTAAAAGTTCACTTGATAAGCTTATTGTCCATTTGATATTTGAACTACAGTCCTTTCTCTTTCTCTTAATACTGACCAGATCTGGTTTAATGTACTGCTCGTCTCAAGATTAATTGGTGAAATATCAAGCCTCCACTACTTACTCTGATTCACATGGCTTTAATGCCTCACAGTGATGAATGCCTCAGGTGCATCTGCTCTACCACAAGGCACAGTACTTGCTGTCATCCTGTTCCTCATCCTCATGTCTGACATAGACAGAGATGTAAGCCACAGCATCTTGTCTTCCTTTGTGGATGACACCTGAATTTGCATGGCGGCGGCGTCCGTTGAAGATACTGCAAGTCTCCACGTGGACATCAGCCAAATCCTTAAATGGGCCGCAGAAAACAACATGAAGTTCAATGAAGAGAAATTTTAATTACTCCGATATGGAAAACTCGAGGAACTTAAAACTGTATCGGAGTATAAAACAAATTCCAAACTACACAGTAGAGTGAAAAACTAATGTGAAGGACCTGGGAGTGATAATTTCAGAGGATCTCACTTTCAAAGATCACAATGCTGTATCTAACACATCTAGGAAAAATGATAGGTTGGATAATGAGAACCTTCAAAACTAGGGATGCCAAGCCCATGATGATTCTCTTCAGATCGGTTGTTATCTCTAGGCTGGAATATTGCAGTACACTAATGGCCACTTTCAAGGCAGGCAAAATTACAGACCTGAAGAATGTACAGAGAACTTTCATGGTACACATAAGGATGATAAAGCATCTAAACTCATGGGAACAGTTGAAGTCCTTTGATTCGTGTTCCCTGAAAGGCAGGCGAGAAAGATACATGGTAGTATACACTTGGAACTAGTCCCAAATTTGCACATAAAAATCACTCCCTACGAAAGGAAAAGATTGGGCAGGAGATGCAACATCCCACCAATATAAAGCAGGGGTTCCATGTGTACACTAAGAGACAACACAGTGTCTGGGGCCCAAGACTGTTCAACTGCTTCCCAACATACATAAGGGGGATTACCAATAGACCTCTGGCTGTCTTGAATAAGGTGCTGGACAGGCACCTAAAGTCATACCTGATCAGCCGGGCTGTGGTTTCTTCGTCAGTTTATGGGCAGCCAGCAGTAGCAGCCCGGTTGATCAGGTCCTGATCCACCGAGAGGCCTGGTCATGGACTGGGCTGCAGGGACGTTGATTCCCAAAACCCTTTCCAGGTATACCAGTACATTGTTAAATGTTTTAATCTTCAGAGCACAGCTGATGTGATCTAATACATGTGTTAGCTTTCTTCTTGCAACTTTATCCAACCTCTGCTTTCTCCTGACCATTTGCCTGATTTCTCCCTTCCTTCCTTCACTTTTCTCTCTTTAATGACTCAGTAATGGTCTACCATGAACTAAAATGTTGTCTAGAACTCCCTTTCTAAATTGTAAGTTAGTTATAAGTAGTTCCAGCCAGTTTGACTTTTATGTTCTTACTAATGTTGATCCTGGTGGACTTTATTTCATCCTATATATTATATATATATATATTATATATTAGGTAGTAGGTTGGTAGACAGCAACCACCCAGGGAAGTACTACCGTCCTGCCAGATGACTGTGAAACAAAAACCTGTAACTGTTTTGCATGATGGTAGGATTGCTGGTTTCTTTTTCTGTCTCATAAACATGCTAAGATAACAGGGATATCTTGCTACTCCTACTTACACTTTGGTCACACTTCACAGACACGCACATGCATATATATATATACATACATCTAGGTTTTTCTCCTTTTTCTAAATAGCTCTTGTTCTTTTTATTTCTTCTATTGTCCATGGGGAAGTGGAAAAGAATCTTTCCTCCGTAAGCCATGCGTGTCGTATGAGGCGACTAAAATGCCGGGAGCAATGGGCTAGTAACCCCTTCTCCTGTATACAATTACTAAAAAAGAGAAGAAGAAAAACTTTATAAAACTGGGATGCTTAAATGTGCGTGGATGTAGTGCGGATGACAAGAAACAGATGATTGCTGATGTTATGAATGAAAAGAAGTTGGATGTCCTGGCCCTAAGCGAAACAAAGCTGAAGGGGGTAGGAGAGTTTCAGTGGGGGGAAATAAATGGGATTAAATCTGGAGTATCTGAGAGAGTTAGAGCAAAGGAAGGGGTAGCAGTAATGTTAAATGATCAGTTATGGAAGGAGAAAAGAGAATATGAATGTGTAAATTCAAGAATTATGTGGATTAAAGTAAAGGTTGGATGCGAGAAGTGGGTCATAATAAGCGTGTATGCACCTGGAGAAGAGAGGAATGCAGAGGAGAGAGAGAGATTTTGGGAGATGTTAAGTGAATGTATAGGAGCCTTTGAACCAAGTGAGAGAGTAATTGTGGTAGGGGACTTGAATGCTAAAGTAGGAGAAACTTTTAGAGAGGGTGTGGTAGGTAAGTTTGGGGTGCCAGGTGTAAATGATAATGGGAGCCCTTTGATTGAACTTTGTATAGAAAGGGGTTTAGTTATAGGTAATACATATTTTAAGAAAAAGAGGATAAATAAGTATACACGATATGATGTAGGGCGAAATGACAGTAGTTTGTTGGATTATGTATTGGTAGATAAAAGACTGTTGAGTAGACTTCAGGATGTACATGTTTATAGAGGGGCCACAGATATATCAGATCACTTTCTAGTTGTAGCTACACTGAGAGTAAAAGGTAGATGGGATACAAGGAGAATAGAAGCATCAGGGAAGAGAGAGGTGAAGGTTTATAAACTAAAAGAGGAGGCAGTTAGGGTAAGATATAAACAGCTATTGGAGGATAGATGGGCTAATGAGAGCATAGGCAATGGGGTCGAAGAGGTATGGGGTAGGTTTAAAAATGTAGTGTTAGAGTGTTCAGCAGAAGTTTGTGGTTACAGGAAAGTGGGTGCAGGAGGGAAGAGGAGCGATTGGTGGAATGATGATGTAAAGAGAGTAGTAAGGGAGAAAAAGTTAGCATATGAGAAGTTTTTACAAAGTAGAAGTGATGCAAGGAGGGAAGAGTATATGGAGAAAAAGAGAGAGGTTAAGAGAGTGGTGAAGCAATGTAAAAAGAGAGCAAATGAGAGAGTGGGTGAGATGTTATCAACAAATTTTGTTGAAAATAAGAAAAAGTTTTGGAGTGAGATTAACAAGTTAAGAAAGCCTAGAGAACAAATGGATTTGTCAGTTAAAAATAGGAGAGGAGAGTTATTAAATGGAGAGTTAGAGGTATTGGGAAGATGGAAGGAATATTTTGAGGAATTGTTAAATGTTGATGAAGATAGGGAAGCTGTGATTTCGTGTATAGGGCAAGGAGGAATAACATCTTGTAGGAGTGAGGAAGAGCCAGTTGTGAGTGTGGGGGAAGTTCGTGAGGCAGTAGGTAAAATGAAAGGGGGTAAGGCAGCCGGGATTGATGGGATAAAGATAGAAATGTTAAAAGCAGGTGGGGATATAGTTTTGGAGTGGTTGGTGCAATTGTTTAATAAATGTATGGAAGAGGGTAAGGTACCTAGGGATTGGCAGAGAGCATGCATAGTTCCTTTGTATAAAGGCAAAGGGGATAAAAGAGAGTGCAAAAATTATAGGGGGATAAGTCTGTTGAGTGTACCTGGTAAAGTGTATGGTAGAGTTATAATTGAAAGAATTAAGAGTAAGACGGAGAATAGGATAGCAGATGAACAAGGAGGCTTTAGGAAAGGTAGGGGGTGTGTGGACCAGGTGTTTACAGTGAAACATATAAGTGAACAGTATTTAGATAAGGCTAAAGAGGTCTTTGTGGCATTTATGGATTTGGAAAAGGCGTATGACAGGGTGGATAGGGGGGCAATGTGGCAGATGTTGCAAGTGTATGGTGTAGGAGGTAGGTTACTGAAAGCAGTGAAGAGTTTTTACGAGGATAGTGAGGCTCAAGTTAGAGTATGTAGGAAAGAGGGAAATTTTTTCCCAGTAAAAGTAGGCCTTAGACAAGGATGTGTGATGTCACCGTGGTTGTTTAATATATTTATAGATGGGGTTGTAAGAGAAGTAAATGCGAGGGTCTTGGCAAGAGGCGTGGAGTTAAAAGATAAAGAATCACACACAAAGTGGGAGTTGTCACAGCTGCTCTTTGCTGATGACACTGTGCTCTTGGGAGATTCTGAAGAGAAGTTGCAGAGATTGGTGGATGAATTTGGTAGGGTGTGCAAAAGAAGAAAATTAAAGGTGAATACAGGAAAGAGTAAGGTTATGAGGATAACAAAAAGATTAGGTGATGAAAGATTGAATATCAGATTGGAGGGAGAGAGTATGGAGGAGGTGAACGTATTCAGATATTTGGGAGTGGACGTGTCAGCGGATGGGTCTATGAAAGATGAGGTGAATCATAGAATTGATGAGGGAAAAAGAGTGAGTGGTGCACTTAGGAGTCTGTGGAGACAAAGAACTTTGTCCTTGGAGGCAAAGAGGGGAATGTATGAGAGTATAGTTTTACCAACGCTCTTATATGGGTGTGAAGCGTGGGTGATGAATGTTGCAGCGAGGAGAAGGCTGGAGGCAGTGGAGATGTCATGTCTGAGGGCAATGTGTGGTGTGAATATAATGCAGAGAATTCGTAGTTTGGAAGTTAGGAGGAGGTGCGGGATTACCAAAACTGTTGTCCAGAGGGCTGAGGAAGGGTTGTTGAGGTGGTTCGGACATGTAGAGAGAATGGAGCGAAACAGAATGACTTCAAGAGTGTATCAGTCTGTAGTGGAAGGAAGGCGGGGTAGGGGTCGGCCTAGGAAGGGTTGGAGGGAGGGGGTAAAGGAGGTTTTGTGTGCGAGGGGCTTGGACTTCCAGCAGGCATGCTTGAGCGTGTTTGATAGGAGTGAATGGAGACAAATGGTTTTTAATACTTGACGTGCTGTTGGAGTGTGAGCAAAGTAACATTTATGAAGGGATTCAGGGAAACCGGCAGGCCGGACTTGAGTCCTGGAGATGGGAAGTACAGTGCCTGCACTCTGAAGGAGGGGTGTTAATGTTGCAGTTTAAAAACTGTAGTGTAAAGCACCCTTCTGGCAAGACAGTGATGGAGTGAATGATGGTGAAAGTTTTTCTTTTTCGGGCCACCCTGCCTTGGTGGGAATCGGCCGGTGTGATAATAAAAAAAAAAAAAATAAAAAAAAAATATTCTGAATATGATCCTCAGTTGCAAATGTATAGAATAAATAGTTGCCTACTAAAAGCAAATTTTTTATGCAGTGGGGCTTCAGGGTATGTTATGTAGGACAGAAGGAGACTATTCTCTATTAAAAGTAGGTCTTAGGAATGTGTGATGAAACTGGTTGTTTCATATACAGTAGTTACAGATGAGGTTGTGCACCTTGGGTGCTGGTGAGAGGCATGGGATTAGAAGACAAAGTATCTGATAGGAATTGGGAGCTGTTGCAGTTGCTTTTTGTTGATGACTCAGTTCATTTGGGAGATTCTGAAGAAAGGTAACAAAGGCTGGTGTAGTTAGAGAGAGTTTGTAAAAGTGGTAAGACAGCTGCTGAGTGAACGTTGGTAAATGTTTTCCTTTGTGAGTTATACTGTGTACCTTGATTTTAGATGATGCTAGGTGATTTTTATGTTTATGTTATTTTGAATTACACCTGATAATTCTGTAATACAAAATCTGAAACTAGCCGCAAATGAAAAATATTCGAATTGCTTGTTCTCTCTAGGCTAGAATACTGCTGTATACTAACTGCCCCCTTCAAGGTAGGCGAAATTGCTGACCTGGAGAGTGTAAAAAGAACTTTCACGGCACACATACGTACGATAAGGCACCTAAATTACTGGGATTTGTATTCCCTGGAATGCAAGCGAGAGAGATACATGATAATGTACACTTAAGAACATAAGAAAGAAAGAACACTGCAGCAGGCCTACCGGCCCATGCGAAGCAGGTCCAAGTCTCCTACTGGCTTAAGCCAATGCACCCAACCTAGTCAGGTCAGGTCACATTCACTTAAGGAAGGAACATGGCAACTGAAATAGTAGCACAAGCTAATCAGGTCCAACTCACACCCACTCATGTATTTATCTAACCTATTTTTAAAACTACACAACGTTTTAGCAGGTCTATAACTGTACTCGGAAGTTTGTTCCACTCATCCACAACTCTATTACCAAACCAGTGCTTTCCTATATCCTTCCTGAATCTGAATTTTTCCAACTTAAAACCATTGCTGTGAGTCCTGTCTAGGCTAGATATTTTCGGCACGCTATTTACATCCCCTTTATTTATTCCTGTTTTTCATTTATACACCTCAATCATATCCCCCCTAATTCTATGCCTTTCTAGAAAGTGCAGATTCAGGGCCCTCAGTCTATCCTCATAAGGAAGATTTCTGATACATGGGATCAACTTTGTCATCCTCCTTTGTAGAGGGATTAGTACTTAACTTACACACAGAAATCTCTCTCTATGAAAACAAAAGACTCGGCAGGAGATGCAACATTCTCCTAGTGAAAAGCAGGGGGACCACGAGTACACTGAGAACACAATAAATGTCCGGGGCCCAAGACTTCAGCTGCCTCCCAGCATACATAAGGAGGATTGCCAATAGACCACTGGCTGTCTTCGGGAAGGCCCTGGACAGGCACCCAAAGTCAGTACCTGACCAGCTGGGCTGTGGTTTGTACGTCAGTTTGCGTGCGGCCAGCAGTAACAGCCTGGTTGTTCAGACCCTGATCCACCATGAGGCCTGGTCTCAGACCGAGCCATGGGGGCGTTGACCCCTGAAACCCTCTCCAGGTATACTAGTTGTCACCATCCTTCTGCTAGTCATTCACTGGCAGTGTCAATGTTCAGTTCTCGGAAAGTCTTAATGAACGGTGAAATATCAAACAAAAATAGGGTAGGAATTGAACCCGTGACTGTGGTACATGAACATGCATTGAAGGGCCTTGAGCTAGAGCTTTACTCATGTTATATATTGGTGAAGGAAGAGGTCTATATAAACATGTAGTTGGCATGGCAGTTGGTGATGCCAGCAGATATCACCTATATAAGACAAGTTGTCATTCATCCTGCTGTAACCAGCATGGTATAGTGGTAGTGTCTCTCTCTCACACACGTATACATATTCGCATAAATGTGTTACTTATAGTCTGTATATTTGTATTGCTGAGAGGAATGAGGAACACTGGGGAGTGTTGGATGAAGAGAGGTGGTCAGATGAGGCGAGAGAAGAAACGTATTGTGAGAATGATGGGGAGAGGGAGAGTGATGGGGAGGGAGCATTGTATGTATTATGAGCAGTGGAAGGAGAGGATTGGGATTAGGATGAATAGAGGGGCAAGTGAGGAAGGGACGCGATTAGAGGGAGTACTGAATGGGGAGAGAGGGGAGGCATTGTTATGAAAGCAGTAGGGAAGATGGGAGAGGGGAGGTATTGAATGGGGGAGAGAGAGTGGGATATTGAAAGTTGGGAAAGGGGATGTGGTGGATAGTGAGAGGTGACGTAGTGAGAGGAGGGACGGGGGGGGGGGGGTGTTAATAGGGAGTGGGGAGAGGGCTCGGAGGAGGGGAGGTCTGTTAGACGACGGAAATTATGGCCACGGACATAGAGATGGTCACTCTACAACAGACCCTTTGAGAAAAATGGTGACTGAATATAAAGGCATCTGATCAAATGCCAAAGCTGACCAAAGTTTATTACGAACGCTAATGTATTGTTGGCCTGACTTAGTATTACGAACGCTAGTGTTTTGACGGGGATTATCTGACTTGTTGCAGATCTAGAGAGTGAACAGAAAACCTTTACTCCAGACATAAGTTTCATAAAATACCTCAACTACTGGGAACACTTGGAAGCACTGGACTTGTACTCGCTGGAACGCAGGCGAGAGAGATATATCATAATCTACACTTGGAAAATCCTAGAAGGAATAGTCCCGAATCTGCATACAGAAATCACTCCCTACGAAAGTAAAAGACTGGGCAGGCGGTGCAAACTACCCTCAATGAAAAGTACGGGAGCCATGGGTACACTAAGAGAAAACACCATAAGTGTCCGGGGCCCAAGACTGTTCAACAGCCTCCCACCATTCATAAGGAGAATTACCAATAGGCCCCTGGCCGGATCAGCCGGGCTGTGGTTCGTACGTTGGACTACGTGCGGCCAGCAGTAACAGCCTGGTTGATCAGGCCCTGATCCACCGGGAGGCCTGGTCGTGGACCGGGCTGCGGGGGCGTTGATCCCCGGAATACCCTCCAGGTAGACTCCAGGCAGGTAACCCCTACGTCTTCTTTTCACTGATATTAAAAAATACACAAATAACCCGCACATAGGATAAAGAAGCTTACGACGACGTTTCGGTCCGACTTGTACCGAAACGTCGTATAAGCTTCTCTCTCCTACATGCGGGTTTTTTGTGTATTGTTCCAGTCCCGGTATTGTGCCTTTTTGTTCATTACAAAATATTTCACATATTACAAGGACCCCAGTCACTGTCTGGCATTTTGGGGGGGATTATCTTAGGTAATTTATACATATTACTAGGTATGATAATTGTACTTATGTGTACCTGTGCCTAAATAAACTTACAGGTAAGTAATCCGTGATTGCCTTTATGGGCGCCAGGGTTACCTTCTTTCTCCAGGAATTACGACCTTAGTAAGTTTATTCAGGTGTATACAAATAGTTACATAGATTATCATACATAGCAGCATGTGTGTAGAGAACCTAGAATAACCCAAAAAAAAGTCAGAGTGACTTATTTCCATTGGGGACCTTTACATGTGTCCTCTTTGACCTGAATTTTCCAGGTGTCTCACAAGTGTTTACATTGGACACACCTGCAACGTTTTAAACTTTTCTTTGGGAAACTTTGCTCACAGCCCGATTATCAGGCTGAAGTTCGTACGTTGGATTACGTGCGGCCAGCAGTAACAGCCTGGTTGATCAGACCCTGATCCACCACAAGACCTGGTCACGGACTGGGCCGTGGGGGCGTTGACCCCCGGAACACCCACTACGTAGCGGGTAGAAAAGTAAATCTCGCACTCCAGTAGGAAAAGCTTGGGGAAGAGGGGAGCGTAATGTATATTGAACGCCTTCGGTGGAAGGGAGTGTTGAGTCAACGCTCCCTGCGACCCGGTCCACGACCAGGCCTCCCAGGGGGATCAGGGCCTGATCAACCAGGCTGTTGAAAATTAATACACTTATGCAGCATATGGGAATCTTTATTCAGGAAACGTTTCGCCACAGTGGCTTCATCAGTCCAAAACAAAGAGGAAGGCGTAAGGAGAGGAGGAGTATGAGGTAATCAGTCCCTCAACCTGGAGTCGATGTGTTCAGTCCATCAATCTTGTAGACTGTACAGCATAGGGCCGTAGACGTGGCTTATATACTGTAGTGAGGTGAGGTGAAGCAGGCGGAGGCGGGGTCATAGTGGTACCATCCACTAGTCGAAGTAGGTCTTCGTCCAAAGGTTGAACAAGTGGATGGTACCACTATGACCCTGCCTCCGCCTGCTTCACCTCACCTCACTACAGTATATAAGCCACGTCTACGGCCCTATGCTGTACAATCTACAAGATTGATGGACTGAACACATCGACTCCAGGTTGAGGGACTGATTACCTCATACTCCTCCTCTCCTTACGCCTTCCTCTTTTTATTTTGGACTGATGAAGCCACTGTGTGGCGAAACGTTTCCTGAATAAAGATTCCCATATGCTGCATAAGTGTCTCAATTTTCAACTTGTCGGTTTTTCAAACCATTCATCACAACCAGGCTGTTACAGCTAGCCACACGTAATCCAGTTCCCCTGCCATCTAATAACACGTTCATTTTCCCACTATAATCTACCTTGTCCATAATTATTATCTCATTTGCTTTGTCTGTTTCGTAACGTGACGTCCAGGATCTTTCCTTAATTCATTGTTAAGTTATCCCATGAATGAAGGAAAGATCTTAGATCTTAGACTTCACCTTACGAAACAAAGGAAATGCGATAGTAATTATGGATAAGGTTGATTATAGTGGGAAAATGAACATGTTATTAGAAGACGGGGGTACTTAGGTGCCCCATAATGCTGTGTTCAAAGCTTCCTGGTAACTGCTTAACTTCCTGCTGGAGAGAGCTGGGTTAGGCCCACACCAGACGAGCCTGGCCAATGGCCGGGCTCAGAGAGTAGATAAACTCTCGAAACTCTTCAAAGGTATATCAAAGGCCCACAGTATCCATGAAGGCTTCCATTATGGCAGCATTTCGCTGTGCACAGAGCTCCATTAAGATGCACATCGAGCGAAACGTTACCTCAGAATAAAAGTTGGCTCCCACAGCTGCCATTTCTTCAACTGGTTCCACTGTTTATTCCTTCATGTAAATTGGTTATGTGGATTGTAAACAGGAGTCTCGTCACTGTTGTAAACAGGAGTCTCGTCACTGTTGTAAACAGGAAGCTCGTTACTTACAAACAGGAACCCCGACACTGTTATAAACAGGAGTCTCATCACTGTTCTAAACAGGAACCCCGACACTGTCGTAAACAGGAACCTTATCACTTGTAAACAGGAAGCTCGTTACTTATGAACAGGAACCCCGACACTGTTATAAACAGGAGTCTCGTCACTGTTGTAAACAGGAACCCCGACACTTGTATAAACAGGAATCTCGTCACTTTTGTAAACAGGAACCTCGACACTTGTATAAACAGGAGTCTCGTCACTTGTAAACAGGAAGCTCGTTACTTGTAAACAGGAACCCCGACACTGTTATAAACAGGAGTCTCGTCACTTGTAAACAGAAACCCCGACACTGTTATAAACAGGAGTCTCATCACTGTTGCAAACAGGAACCCCGACACTGTCGTAAACAGAAACCTTATCACTTGCAAACAGGAGTCTCGTCACTGTTGTAAACAGGAAGCTCGTTACTTATAAACAGGAACCCCGACACTGTTATAAACAGGAGTCTCGTCACTGTTGTAAACAGGAACCCCGACACTTCTATAAACAGGAGTCTCGTCACTGTTGTAAACAGGAACCCCGACACTGTTATAAACAGGAGTCTCGTCACTGTTGTAAACAGGAACCCCGACACTGTTATAAACAGAAGTCTCGTCACTGTTGTAAACAGGAACCCCGACACTTTTATAAACAGGAGTCTCGTCACTGTTCTAAACAGGAACCCCGACACTTACAAACAGGAGTCTCGTCACTGTTGTAAACGGGAATCCCGACACTTGTATAAACAGGAGTCTCGTCACTGTTGTAAACAGAAACCCCGACACTTATAAACAGGAGTCTCGTCACTGTTGTAAACAGGAACCCCGACACTGTCGTAAACAGGAACCTTATCACTTGTAAACAGGAGTCTCGTCACTGTTGTAAACAGGAACCCCGATACTGTCGTAAACAGGAACCTTATCACTTGTAAACAGGAGTCTCGTCACTGTTGTAAACAGGAACCCCGATACTGTCGTAAACAGGAACCTTATCACTTGTAAACAGGAGTCTCGTCACTGTTGTAAACAGGAATCCCGATACTGTCGTAAACAGGAACCTTATCACTTGTAAACAGGAGTCTCGTCACTGTTGTAAACAGGAACCCCGATACTGTCGTAAACAGGAACCTTATCACTTGTAAACAGGAGTCTCGTCACTGTTGTAAACAGGAACCCCGATACTGTCGTAAACAGGAACCTCGTCACAGACTCCTGTACAGATAGCACATTCTCGCACCGCGGACAGTACACGTCCATGTACTATTTTTTTTTTTCTTTTTGGCCACCGCGTTGTCATAAACATCTAAAGATCGTTTTCGTTATTCGTGTTTAAATATTCAATTTGATGGATTTGGGCAGCTTAACGAAACCTAGCTTGCTCCGTGATTACAAAAATTATATATACATGTACACTTACACCAGGCTTGGAACTCTTCCTTGTGATAAATCTTTGTAAGAAATATATTATTATTATTATTATTATTAATATTGTTATTATTATTAATAATATTGTTATTATTATTATTATTATTGCTATTATTATTATTATTAATATTGTTATTGTTATTATTATTATTATTATTATTATTATTATTGCTATTATTATTAATATTGTTATTATTATTATTATTGCTATTATTATTAATATTGTTATTATTATTATTATTATTATTGCTGTTATTATTATTATTATTAATAATATTGTTATTATTATTATTATTGCTATTATTATTAATAATAATGTTATTATTATTATTATTATTATTATTATTATTATTATTATTACTGTTATTATTGAGGTAGTCAAAAAAGAATAGGTTCGGGCCCCATTCTGGTTTCTTCCCATTTATCCCATGAAAGGGGAAAGGAGTGATGTATACCTTCGAAGAATTTCGAGAGTATATCTACTCTCTGAGCCCGGCCATGGGCCAGGCTCGTCTGGTGCTCGCCTGGTCAACCAGGCTGTTGCTGCTGGAGGCCCAATGCCCCACATATCCATCACAGCCTGGTTGATCTAGCACTTGGTGAAGATACTTGTCTAGTTTCCTCTTGAAGGCTTCAACATTTGTTCCAGCAATGTTTCTGATATCTTCTGGTAAGATATTGAAAAGTCTGGGACCCCGGATGTTGATACAGTGTTCCCTTATTGTGCCCATCGCACCCCTGCTCCTCACTGGGTTTATTTTACACTTCCTCCCATATCTCTCACTCCAGTATGTTGTTATGGCAGTGTGCAGATTTGGGACCAAGCCCTTGAGTACCTTCCAGGTATATGAGTGGCCAGATGCTGTTGAAGGGCTCTTGATCCAAGTAATTTGAGCTTCCCTTTCCTTCCTGGTATTAAACCTGAGTTCCTGTCAGTCTTCAGGCGCTATATGGCCACTGTTGGTTTATTGGTCCACTATGATAATACCTACCTGGAGTCTACCTGGAGGTTATTCCGGGGATTATCGCCCCCGCGGCCCGGTCCACGACGAGGCCTCCCGGTGGATCAGGGCCTGATCAACCAGGCTGTTACTGCTGGCCGCACGTAGTCTAACGTACGAACCATAGCCCGGCTGAACCGGCACCGACTTTAAGTATCTGTCCAGCTCCCACTTGAAGGCAGCCAGCGGGCTATTGCATGGTGAGAGGCTGTTGAACAGTCTTGGGCCCCGGACACTTATGTTTTCTCTTAGTGTACCCATGGCTCCCCTACTTTTCATTGAGGGTAGTTTGCACCGCCTGCTCAGTCTTTTACTTTCGTAGGGAGTGATTTCTGTGTGCAGATTCGGGACTATTCCTTCTAGGATTTTCCAAGTGTAGATTATATATCTCTCTCTTCTGCATTCCAGCGAGTACAAGTCCAGTGCTTCCAAGCGTTCCCAGTAGTTAAGGTGCTTGATAGAACTTATACGTGCAGTAAAGGTTCTCTGCACGCTCTCTAAATCTGCAATTTCACCTGATTTGAATGGAGATGTTAATGTACAGCAGTATTCCAGCTTAGAGGGAACAAGTGATTTGAAAAGGATCATCATTGGCTTGGCATCTCTTGTTCTGAACGTTCTCATTATCCATCCTATCATTTTCTTTGTAGTTTTGATCGTGGCACTGTTGTGATCCTTGAAAGTGAGATCCACAGACATTACTACTCCCAGGTCTCACATTATTTTTCCGCTCTATTATATGATCAGAGTTTGTAGTATACTCAGTCTGTGTGTATTACATCTGCATTCTGTTTTTCTTCCAGTGCATCCAAGACCATATCATAGTGATCCAGTAGTTGTGAGAGGCAGGAACAACCTGCCCTGAACCCATGTTGCCCTGAATTGTACAGATTTTGAGAATCCAAGTGGTTCACAGTCGTGCTTCTTAGCACTCTTTCTAAGGTTTTTAATATGTGGGACGTTAGAGCTATTGGTCTATAGTTCTTAGTAAATGCTTTGCTGCCACCTTTGTGGAGTGGGGCTGTATCCCTTGTTTTTAGTGACTGCAATTTCACTCATGTCTAAGCTGCTCCTCCATAACATACTTAGGGCACGTGAAAGGGGTCTCTTGCAGTTCTTAATGAAGGGTGTTCCGGGGGTCAATGCCCCCGCGGCCCGGTCCGTGACCAGGCCTCCCGGTGGATCAGGGCCAGATGAACCAGGCTGTTACTGTTGGATTCGTGTAGTCCAGCGTAGGGGTCACAGCCCGGCTGATCGGATACTGACTTTAGATATCTGTCCAGCCTTATCACTCAGGCTGTTAGTATCCGCCACCCACAGCTCAGCATGTGCACCATAGCACGGCTGATCAGAAACTAATTTGAGGGAGTTTATCTCTCTCTCTATATCTCTCTCTCTCTCTCTCTCTCTCTCTCTCTCTCTCTCTCTCTCTCTCTCTCTCTCTCTCTCTCTCTCTCTCTCTCTCCTGTCCTGCTTTTCATTGGAGGTATCCTGCACCGCATGCCAAGCCTCTTGCGGTCATAAGTGGTAATTTCGGTGTGCAGGTTTGATACCAATCCCTCCAGCATCTTCCAGGTGTAGGTTGTGATGTATCTCTCTCGCCTGCCCTCTAAGGAGTACAGTTCTAGGGACTTTTAAAACATTTTCGGTAATTTAGCTTCCTGACATGTGTTTATACGAGCAAGGATGGAAGGAGGAGCAGGAGATAAGGATGGAAGGCAGAACAAAAGATAACAAGGATAGAAGGAAGAACAAGAGATAACAAGAATGGAAGGAAGATCAAGAGATAGATACATGGAGGGAAGATGAATGAAACGCCAGTGGAAATTAATGATTTGGAAGGTTGTTCCTGGAACACCCTGGAAGTGGAGGTGGAGGAGAGGATGTGTGGAGGAAGTGGAGGTGAGGATGTGTGGAGGAAGTGGAGGTGGAGGAGAGGATGTGTGGAGGAAGTGGAGGTGGAGGAGAGGATGTGTGGAGGGAGTGGAGATGGACGAGAGGATGTGTGGAGGTGGAGAGAGGATGTGTGGAGGTGGAGGAGAGGATGTGTGGAGGTGGAGGAGAGGATGTGTGGAGGTGGAGGAGAGGATGTGTGGAGGTGGAGGAGAGGATGTGTGGAGGTGGAGGAGAGGATGTGTGGAGGTGGAGGAGAGGATGTGTGGAGGTGTTTGTTGGATGAAGGAAGTGGATGATGAAGGCCTAGAGGATGATGAATGAAGTGGAAGATGAAGAAAATATAGGATGATGAAGTTGGAAGAGATGGATGACGTAGAAGAGGATAAGGGAAGTGAAGAAAGACGTAGAGGTAGTAAGGATAGAGTGAGAAGATAAAATATAAAGAAATAATAAAAAGAGGGGAAAGAGAGGAGGAAGAATTCAAGGCAAGTAAGGGAAGAGAAACACAAAAGTGAGAAGGGCGAAGAGAGGGGTTGAAATAAGAGGGGAGAGAGGGAAGGATGGTGAGAGAACGTACAGGACGTTTGTTATCTATGGTGGGAGAGGCAGGAAGAGAGGAGGGAGTGATGCAGGAAGACAGGAGGGAGTGGGGCAGGAAGACAGGAGGGAGAGTGGGGCAGCAAGAGAGGAAGGAGTGGGACAGGAACAGAGGGAGGAGGGAGGAGAGGATGAGAGATTGGAAGGAAAGTGGGGGTGTGATGGACGCCCCTGATTGGTGGGGAGAGGATCCCAGACAGGAGGGGGAGAGAGGTGGAATGTAGAGAGTCGGGGTGAGGAAGAAGCGATGGGGTGAAGGTGAGGGTAGTGGGGGGGATGGGACGCGAGAGCGTGGCGTCGGATGAGGAGGATGCGATTGGGTGAAGTGTGGGTAGAGGACGGTGTGGGGTGTGGAGTGTGGAGTGAGAGAGGGCAGCCAGGGGCGTGGTGGGTTGGGGTATGGTGGGAGAGGGCAGCCTGGGGTGTGGGGTGAGAGAGGGCAGCCAGAGGTAAGGTAGCGCCACACCATCCTACATGACATAACGAATATTAAGTAAGTAAGTTTATTCAGGTATACACAAATACAGTTACATAGAATTATCATACATAGCAGCATATGTGTAGAGAACCTAGGATAACCCAAAAAAGTCAGAGTGACTTATTTCCTCAGCCATTTACATCATATAAATACTAAAATATTTGGGGTTTGATTCTTAAAATGCCTCATTTATTTAAAGGTTAAATACCACTTCAGTACATCTAAAAAACTCTGTGACTACGACAATGTAAATGACGTTATTATTGTACCCTACTTTGGGTGGCTCTTCGTTTTCTGTGCTTCATCAGTTGTTGTATTATTGCATGTATTGGCATTGTTGTATGTTAAAATTGGTAATTTTTGCTTATAGAATGCAATCTAATTCTTATCAAATTTAACTTGACGTCAGTAAAGTACGGAAATGTCGAGGCATTTTGAAATCGTATGTGAGAAATGTGTTTGCTTCAGGACAGCCAGTCTGACGTGAGAATCACAGTCTGGATGACGATAACTGTCTGGTTCAGCATGAGAACCACAGTCTGGATGACGATGTCTGGTTCAACGTGAGAACCACAGCCTCGATGATAACTGGCTCAACGTGAGAACCACAGCCTGCATAATACCTGTCTAGTTCACGTGAGAACCACAGCCTGGATGATGATAACTGGTCCAACGTGAGAACCACATACTGACTATTAACTGTCTGATCCAACATAAGAACCAAAAGAAGAAATGGTATGGTGATACCGACAAGATGTGGAAAAAGACACTTATGTACAGTTCAGGACATTTATTAAAGGAAACGTTTCGCTACGAGTGGCTTCTTGGGCCAGTAGGCCTTCTCAGTGTTCTTCCATTTTTATGTTCAGTCCTAATACAGAGAAAACTGAGAAAACGAGTATATATAGTGGCAGGAGTCAGGTGGAGTGTCGTATGGGTAGAGGTAGTAGGGGCAGTAGTAGTGGAACTAATGTGGTTAGAGAAGGGCCTGTTGATATCATGTTACAGCAGTCTCCAGAATGGGTAATATCCTGTTGATTAGCAATTTTGAGATGCTATAACTACCGGACTTTTGATGGATAATGTTACTGACAGCAATTAGGGCAACTTCTATGCACTTTCACCGTCTTAAATCGTCTTCTTTAATCAATAGTTTAGCCTCACTTAATCTTATGATGTGTCCAACATCGTCCTTATGTTGAACACACGCATTTTTACGGTCATCATTGATGCAAGCATTTTTGTGTTCTGTGATTTTAATGTCCGGAGATCTGGCTGTTTCCCCCACATATACTTTGTCACACTCCCCACATGGTATAGTGTATATTCCTGCACTTGTGCCGGAATCATGCTTAGGTTTTTGTACCAGGTTCGTAACAGTAGCTGAAGAGCTGGTAGATATTTTAGCTAGTTTTCTGTCAAACATTTTTGAAACGTTAGTTGGAGCGTTGCTGACCGGTAAAACGAGTAACTTAAGAACATAAGAACATAAGAACGAAGGAACACTGCAGAAGGCCTACTGGCCCATGCGAGGCAGGTCCAAGTCCCTACCGGCTTAAGCCAATGCACCCAACCTAGTCAGGTCAGGTCACATTGACTCAAGGGAGGAACACGGCAACCGACCCGTTAGCACAAGCTATCAGGTCTAACTCACACCCACCCACATCTACTCATGTATTTATCCAACCTATTTTTAAAGCTACACAACGTTCTGGCCTCTATAACGGTACTTGGGAGTTTGTTCCACTCATCCACAACTCTATTACCAAACCAGTACTTTCCTATATCCCTCCTGAATCTGAATTTTTCCAACTTAAAACCGTTGCTGCGAGTCCTGTCTAGGCTAGATATTATCAGCACACTATTTACATCCCCTTTATTTATTCCTGTCTTCCACTTATAAACCTCAATCATATCCCCCCTAATTCTACGTCTTTCTAGAGAGTGCAGTTTCAGGGCCCTTAGTCTATCCTCATAGGGAAGGTTTCTGATACATGGGATCATCTTTGTCATCCTCCTTTGTACATTTTCCAGAGAATTTATATCCATTCTGTAATACGGTGACCAAAACTGTGCAGCATAATCTAAATGAGGCCTAACCAAGGATGTATAGAGTTGAAGAACAACCTGAGGACTCCTATTATTTATGCTTCTTGATATGAAGCCAAGGATTCTATTAGCTTTATTGCGAACACTTATGCACTGTTGTCTTGGTTTCAGATTACTGCTAACCAGAACTCCTAAATCTTTTTCGCAAACCGTAATATTAAGATCTACATTATTTAGTTTATATGTGGCATGGTTATTGTCCTGTCCAACATTTAGAACTTTGCATTTGTCTATATTAAACTGCATCTGCCACTTCTCCGACCACTGCATCAGTCTATTCAAATCTTCCTGGAGTGCTCGAATGTCCTCGTCAGAATGAATTCGACGGCCTATTTTGGTGTCATCGGCAAACTTGCCGATGTCGCTCTTTATGCCCTCATCTATGTCGTTTATGTAGATTGTGAACAGCAGGGGGCCCAACACTGACCCCTGTGGAACACCGCTCGTGACGCTTCCCCACTCTGATTTCTCCCCATTTATGCAAACTCTCTGCTGCCTATTTGTCAACCATGCCTCTATCCAGGAAAAAATTTCTCCTCCTATTCCATGTGCTTTAATTTTCCTCAATAGTCTCTGATGTGGGACCCTGTCAAAAGCCTTACTGAAGTCCATATACACAATATCATATTCGTTACCATGATCTACCTCCTCAAATACCTTAGTGAAAAAAGTTAATAAATTCGTAAGGCAGGAACGTCCCTTTGTAAAACCATGCTGAGATTCGTTGATTAATTTATGCTTTTCAAGGTGGCTACGAACTGCCTCGGCAATTATTGATTCCATAAATTTTCCCACTATGGAGGTTAGGCTTATTGGTCTATAGTTCGAAGCTAAGGACCTGTCACCTGTTTTGAAAATAGGTATCACATTTGCCATTTTCCACTTATCTGGCACCATGCCAGTTTGTAGTGATATGTTGAAAAGATTAGCCAAAGGTGTGCTAAGCTCCTCTTTACATTCCTTTAGAACCCTTGCATACAGTTCATCAGGGCCTGGGGATTTGTTAGGTTTTAATTTATCTATTTGCCTAAGGACCATGTCACTTGTGACCCTAATAGTGCACAGTTTATTATCGTCCTGTTCTACATAATTTATCATTACTGGAATATCACTGGTATCCTCCTGTGTAAAAACTGAGAGGAAGTATGTGTTAAAAATTCTACACATTTCCTTATCACTGTCAGTGAGCTGACCCGAGGAACTTTTGAGTGGGCCTATCTTGTCCCTGATCTTACAACTTGGAGGCTTTTCTTCAACTTGCTGGTGTTGGTCTTGTTGAGCATACTTGTCGCACGTTTCCTGCAGTCACGTGGTGGTCCCTAATTCTAATTCTAGAGAGTGCAGATTCAGGGCCCTCAGTCTATCCTCAAAGGGAAGATTTCTGATACATGGGATCAACTTTGTCATCCTCCTTTGTACGTTTTCCATTGCATTTATATCCATTCTGTAATACAGTGACAAAAATGTGCCACGTAATCTAATTGAGGCCTAACCAGAGATATATAGAGTTGAAGAACAACCTGAGGACTATTATTTATGCTTCTTGATATGAAGCCAAGGATTCTGTTCGCTTTATTGCGCACTTATGCATTGTTGCACTATATATGAACAACAATACAAGGGCTGCTGTATTATGAATAACAATACAAGGTCTGTATTATGAAGACAACAATACAATGTATTAAGTATGTACCACTGGCAACCATAAAGAAGAGCAGATACGTATAGAGAGCGTAGAAGACTACGTAGTGAGAGTAAGACACATGTGCAACATCTGGGTATCTTTATTGTAGACGTTTCGCCATCCAGTGGCTTTATCAATACAAATTCTAGGACATAACTTGAAGACAGAATTTGTATTGATAAAGCCACTGGATGGCGAAACGTCTACAATAAAGATACCCAGATGTTGCACATGTGTCTTACTCTCATCTTGTCGGTATTATATACCATTCATACACAAGACTACGTAGTAACAGAAGGGATTGCCAAAACGTATTTGATTGATGTTTACCACTGCAGCGGCTAGTTTATTGTGCACCTAATATCCATCTTGTGGAACGTAGTGCAAGAGCATATGGATACACAAAAGGCCTAGGAACTAGGCCCCAGAAGGGTTTACGGGAATACATCTGGATTTATATCTACAGTTCGCTTATCTTGAAACGTAAATATGCCACAACGTCTACAATAAAGATACCCAGATGTTATACATGTGTCTAAATCTAACTTCTTTATTAATGCAGTCTAATAAACTAGCTCAGTCCGTCTAGGTATATATAGGTTAATGTGGGATATTTTTTTAAAAGCAGGCTGAAAATATCAACTCAGGGAAGGGCTCTCAACACTGGGTTTAGTTGAAGTAATTTAGATTTACAAAGGATAAAGTAAAGCTCTGGTGTGACAGTAAGAGTTGTGGATGAGTGGGATAAACTACAGAGTAAAGCTCTGGTGTGACAGTGAGAGTTGTGGATGAGTGGGATAAACTACAGAGTAAAGCTCTGGTGTGACAGTGAGAGTTGTGGATGAGTGGGATAAACTACAGAGTAAAGCTCTGGTGTGACAGTGAGAGTTGTGGATGAGTGGGATAAACTAAAGAGTAAAGCTCTGGTGTGACAGTGAGAGTTGTGGATGAGTGGGATAAACTAAAGAGTAAAGCTCTGGTGTGACAGTGAGAGTTGTGGATGAGTGGGATAAACTACAGAGTAAAGCTCTGGTGTGATAGTAAGAGTTGTGGATGAGTGGGATAAACTACAGAGTAAAGCTCTGGTGTGACAGTGAGAGTTGTGGATGAGTGGGATAAACTACAGAGTAAAGCTCTGGTGTGATAGTAAGAGTTGTGGATGAGTGGGATAAACTACAGAGTAAAGCTCTGGTGTGACAGTAAGAGTTGTGGATGAGTGGGATAAACTACAGAGTAAAGCTCTGGTGTGACAGTGAGAGTTGTGGAGGGAACAGAATGCGGGAAATAAGCGTGTGCAACCATAAAGTGCATATACTCCTTTGAACAAACAAAAAAGGAATATCAGTGAACGCTAAATAGGAAAATATGGATTATAGTGTCACATAGAGAGTGCCGGTGGAGAAACGGTTACCGTGGGAAATAGACCTGACCAGCACTAGTGAATTATTGCCGGGTGTCGACACAAGTGGAAATAAACGAATACCGATCTATCTATCTATAAGTAATATAGTGAGTGACAAGGATATATATGTGCAGTGGCATAGTGAACTAAATTGTAGATAAGAGTAATCTAAATTATCCCCAAGTATAGCGTACAATATATAGTGTAGAAAGGGGAATATCTTACAAGCGACTGGCACTAGCGAACTATTGCCAGAGGTCCAGTGAAGTGTTAATAACGGATAAGTAACTACTATAGTCATAAGATATGAAACGAGTGATGGTAGAATTGAGGTGCAGGAAATCACAGCATACATAAATTGAGCATACAACCGTTACCTCTACAATATACAGTGTAGAAAGGGGAATATCTTACAAGCGACTGGCACTAGCGAACTATTGCCAGAGGTCCAGTGAAGTGTTAATAACGGATAAGTAACTACTATAGTCATAAGATATGAAACGAGTGATGGTAGCATTGAGGTGCAGGGAATCACAGCATACATAAATTGAGCATACGACCGTTACCTCTACTAAACAGGGAATAATCTTTTCCTTAGAAGTGTAGGGGGAAGTTAGCGTAGGCCTAAGTGAAGTGTGGAGTGTGGGCAAGTCTGGCTCAAACCCACCCTGCACCCACCCTACACCACCACCCACCCTGCACCCACCACCCACCCTACACCACCACCCACCCTACACCCACCACCCACCCTGGACCACCACCCACCCTGCACCACCACCCACCCTACACCCACCCTACACCCACCCTACACCACCACCCACATACTGCAAACTTGGTTCGTATAAATACATCTTGCATATTACTGGCACCAGCAAGAGAAAGGTAAAGTGGAAATCAGTTTTCTTCCGTAGCATACAGAGTGTAGTAGGATACAGACAGGATGTCAGCACAGCATATCTGTGGGACATGTAAAAAAATCCTTGGAAGGAATTCCAGAATCACATGCAACCTATGCTCTTCCAAACACCATATCTCTTGTACTAGACTAAATACAGCCTCAAAAAATGACCTTGAACTAGCAAGGTGCTTCTGGTTGTGCAATAAAGATGTAGAACTTTGGGCAGGTATCAGAAAGGTACTAAGGAGAGTAATAAATGATAAAAATAATCAAGAAAACAAGGATGACCTCTTGGATAGTCTACCAAAAATATATAAAACATGGGAGAAAGAGATAGTGTATCAAAAAATGCAGAATGTCCATACCACAACAGATGACTCGAAACTACCTAGTCACCCACATGGTGCTAAGCCAGACCCATCCCCCAGTCTTAGCACTAATACCCACAGTGATGGTGCTGGCCCAAGCTCCCCCAGGCATAGCACCAATACCCTCAGTGCTGGTGCTGGACCAGACCCAGCCCCACCCCCCAGCCCCAGTGCTGACCCAGACCCAGCCCCCAGCCCTACTGCCAGCCCAGACTCTCCTAGGGACACTACCCAAACCACCACAAAAACAGTAAATATACAACCATCATTGCACAAGACCGTGGCCCACAGTACAGATGTTGGAGAGGAGTCTCCTTCTTCCTCTACTGGGGAAAGTAGATGGAATCCAGGACGGGGTGGCCCTGGCTTGGATACTGAGGATTATAGTGCAGTCCCAGAACCTGCAGAAATTGACAACACACCTCCCAACAATTCTCAACCAAAGGTGAATTTGTGCAAATATTATGCTTGGGGCATCTGTAAGCATGGAATAACAGGGGAAAAAAATGGGACATGCTACTTTGACCATCCCAAAAAATGTAGCGACCTCCTGTCTAAAGGAGTGTGTCGTTCTTCTTCCTGTACTTTCTTTCACCCAAAAATGTGCCACTCCTCAGTCCTCCAGAAGCAGTGTTACAACATCGAATGCCCTGCATACCATCTAAAAGGGACCAGGAGGCACAGACCCCACAAGACAAACAATAGTAGCTACGACAACCCAACTCCAGGTGATTTTTTAGTGGCAGGAAACGAAAAAAGAAAATGGAAGGAAATAACAAAAATAGTCCACCACCTTGGAGCCTTGTTGGACTGGAGGCGCAGCCAGTGGCCACCCATGGCCCTCCAGAATTATTACAACTACTGATGCCAATAACAAAATCCTCCCAACAAACACAGAATACAACCTCGTTCATATTTGCTAATATACAGGGCCTTAAGCCATCCACCAACAACAAAATACCTTTTATCAGTGGACTTCTAGTGGAGTCTAATGCAATGTTTGCAGCCATCACAGAGACTCACACAAAAGATCACTTTGACAGTGAAATATGGATAAGTGGTTACAACCTTTTTATATGCGACAGAAAAAACAGGCAACAAGGGGGGGTTGGCCTGTATGTCAAAGAGTCCCTTATCTGCACGGAGTTGCTGAACACCACAAATGAGGTAGTTGAAGTTCTATCAATAAAGATCGAGAACCAAAACCTAGTCATTGTGGTTGTATACAAGCCACCAGATGCAACCTCCCAACAGTTCAAGGAACAGCTACTGAAAATCGATTACTGTTTGGAAAACCTTCCAGCTCCATCCCCAAACATCTTACTGCTTGGTGATTTCAACCTAAGGCATACAAAATGGAAGAATGTAGCAAATAATGTTATAGCTGAAACAATCCCCGGAGGTAGCGCAGATGAAAGGTCACACACACATGAGCTACTAAGTCTCTGCGAAAAACACACCTTAAGCCAGCAGATAGTGGAGCCAACAAGACTAGAAAACACACTTGACCTTATCTTCACAAATAATGAGGACCTGATAAGAGACATAAGAATATCAAAAACAACTAATTCCGATCACAATCTAATCGAAGTCCAGACGTACATGCATAGGGGTCCTGAACAACAGAATGCATGTACCTGTGAAGGTGTCTTCACAAAATACAATTTCAACAACAAGAACATCAACTGGGACCAGGTAATCCATGTCCTAAACGAAACATGTTGGGAAGATGTCTTAAATGACATGGACCCAAACCAGTGCCTTGAAAGGATCAACTGCCTGGTAGCCGAAGCATGTTCTAGGCATATTCCCCTAAGAAAGAAGAAGAGCAGGAGTAAACTGGAGAGAAAAAGACGCTCCCTCTACAGAAGACGACGAAGAGTCACTGAGCTCCTCAGGAGTGCTAGAATATCTGATACACGAAGGGAGGCGCTGACCAGGGAAGTGGAAACTATCGAACTTAAGTTAAATGACTCTTACAGGAACCAGGAGAGGCAGGAGGAGCTTAAAGCTATTAGTGAAATTGAAAGAAATTCAAAATATTTCTTTTCATATGCCAAAAACAAGGCAAATACCACATCTAGTATCGGGCCCTTACTCAGACAGGATGGGACTTACACAGACGACAACAAGGAAATGAGTGAAATATTGAAATCCCAGACGACTCTGTGTTTAGTGAACCACTAATCGGTCTGAGGATCGACGACCCAAATGATTTCTTCATGAATGAGCCTCAAAACTCCATAAATGTATGCCAGATTTCGGACATTACCCTAACTCCGATAGATTTCGAAAAAGCCATTGACAACATGCCTATGCACTCAGCCCCGGGCCCAGACTCGTGGAACTCTGTTTTCATTAAGAACTGCAAGAAACCCCTCTCGCGTGCCCTAAATACACTATGGAGGAGGAGCTTGGACATGGGTGAAATTCCACAGTCACTTAAAACAACGGATATAGCCCCACTCCATAAAGGTGGCAGCAAAGCATTAGCTAAGAACTATAGACCAATAGCTCTGACATCCCACATCATAAAAATCTTCGAAAGAGTGCTAAGAAGCAGGATTGCAAATCACCTGGATTCCCAAAATCTGCACAATCCAGGGCAACATGGGTTCAGGGCAGGTCGCTCCTGCCTCTCACAACTACTGGATCACTATGACATGGCCTTGGATGCACTGGAAGAAAATCAGAATGCAGATGTAATATACACAGACTTTGCAAAAGCATTTGACAAATGCGATCATGGCGTAATAGCCCATAAAATACGTGCTAAAGGAATAACTGGGAAAGTGGGGAGATGGATCTTCAACTTCCTAACAAATCGAACACAAAGATATTCAGTTAAAGAGAGAAATAAAGAAGGGAATTAGAAAAGCAAATAGAGATTATGAGGTTAAAGTTGCAAGAGAATCGAAGACTAACCCAAAAGGATTCTTTCAGGTATACAGAAGTAAGATCAGGGACAAGATAGGCCCACTCAAAAGTTCCTCGGGTCAGCTCACTGACAGTGATAAGGAAATGTGTAGAATTTTTAACACATACTTCCTCTCAGTTTTTACACAGGAGGATACCAGCGATATTCCAGTAATGATAAATTATGTAGAACAGGACGATAATAAACTGTGCACTATTAGGGTCACAAGTGACATGGTCCTTAGGCAAATAGATAAATTAAAACCTAACAAATCCCCAGGCCCTGATGAACTGTATGCAAGGGTTCTAAAGGAATGTAAAGAGGAGCTTAGCACACCTTTGGCTAATCTTTTCAACATATCACTACAAACTGGCATGGTGCCAGATAAGTGGAAAATGGCAAATGTGATACCTATTTTCAAAACAGGTGACAGGTCCTTAGCTTCGAACTATAGACCAATAAGCCTAACCTCCATAGTGGGAAAATTTATGGAATCAATAATTGCCGAGGCAGTTCGTAGCCACCTTGAAAAGCATAAATTAATCAACGAATCTCAGCATGGTTTTACAAAGGGGCGTTCCTGCCTTACGAATTTATTAACTTTTTTCACTAAGGTATTTGAGGAGGTAGATCATGGTAATGAATATGATATTGTGTATATGGACTTCAGTAAGGCTTTTGACAGGGTCCCACATCAGAGACTATTGAGGAAAATTAAAGCACATGGAATAGGAGGAGAAATTTTTTCCTGGATAGAGGCATGGTTGACAAATAGGCAGCAGAGAGTTTGCATAAATGGGGAGAAATCAGAGTGGGGAAGCGTCACGAGCGGTGTTCCACAGGGGTCAGTGTTGGGCCCCCTGCTGTTCACAATCTACATAAACGACATAGATGAGGGCATAAAGAGCGACATCGGCAAGTTTGCCGATGACACCAAAATAGGCCGTCGAATTCATTCTGACGAGGACATTCGAGCACTCCAGGAAGATTTGAATAGACTGATGCAGTGGTCGGAGAAGTGGCAGATGCAGTTTAATATAGACAAATGCAAAGTTCTAAATGTTGGACAGGACAATAACCATGCCACATATAAACTAAATAATGTAGATCTTAATATTACGGATTGCGAAAAAGATTTAGGAGTTCTGGTTAGCAGTAATCTGAAACCAAGACAACAGTGCATAAGTGTTCGCAATAAAGCTAATAGAATCCTTGGCTTCATATCAAGAAGCATAAATAATAGGAGTCCTCAGGTTGTTCTTCAACTCTATACATCCTTGGTTAGGCCTCATTTAGATTATGCTGCACAGTTTTGGTCACCGTATTACAGAATGGATATAAATTCTCTGGAAAATGTACAAAGGAGGATGACAAAGATGATCCCATGTATCAGAAACCTTCCCTATGAGGATAGACTAAGGGCCCTGAAACTGCACTCTCTAGAAAGACGTAGAATTAGGGGGGATATGATTGAGGTTTATAAGTGGAAGACAGGAATAAATAAAGGGGATGTAAATAGTGTGCTGAAAATATCTAGCCTAGACAGGACTCGCAGCAATGGTTTTAAGTTGGAAAAATTCAGATTCAGGAGGGATATAGGAAAGTACTGGTTTGGTAATAGAGTTGTGGATGAGTGGAACAAACTCCCAAGTACCGTTATAGAGGCCAGAACGTTGTGTAGCTTTAAAAATAGGTTGGATAAATACATGAGTAGATGTGGGTGGGTGTGAGTTGGACCTGATAGCTTGTGCTAACAGGTCGGTTGCCGTGTTCCTCCCTTAAGTCAATGTGACCTGACCTGACTAGGTTGGGTGCATTGGCCGGTAGGGACTTGGACCTGCCTCGCATGGGCCAGTAGGCCTTCTGCAGTGTTCCTTCGTTCTTATGTTCTTATGTTCTTAAAGAGTAGTGGTCAACAGAGTTAAATCGGAGGCTGCCATAGTGAAGAGCTCTGTTCCACAAGGCACAGTACTCGCCCCCATCTTATTCCTTATCCTCATATCAGACATAAACAGAGATATACACCACAGCACCGTATCATCCTTTGCGGATGATACTAGGATCTGCATGAGGCTGTCATCTGCTGAGGACGCGGTTAACCTCCAAGAAGATATAAACAAAGTTTTCCAGTGGGCAACGGTAAACAATATGATGTTCAATGAGGACAAATTCCAACTACTCCGTTATGGAAAACTGGAGGAGATAATAACTAGAACAGAGTATACTACTGACTCCGGCCATACAATAGAGCGGAAAAATAATGTAAGGGACCTGGGAGTAGTAATGTCTGAGGATCTCACTTTCAAGGATCACAACAGTGCCACGATCGCACGTGCAAAGAAAATGATAGGATGGATAATGAGAACTTTCAAAACGAGAGATGCCAAGCCCATGATGATCCTTTTCAAATCACTTGTTCTCTCTAGGCTGGAATACTGCTGTACATTAACATCTCCATACAAAGCAGGTGAAATCGCAGATCTAGAGAGTGTACAGAGATCCTTTACTGCACGTATAAGTTCTGTCAAGCACCTTAACTACTGGGAACGCTTGGAAGCACTTGACTTGTACTCGTTGGAACGCAGGAGGGAGAGATATATCATAATCTACACTTGGAAAATCTTGGAAGGAATGGTCCCAAATCTGCACACAGAAATCACTCCCTACGAAAGTAAAAGACTGGGCAGGCGATGCAATATGCCGCCAATAAAAAGTAGGGGCGCCATTGGTACACTAAGAGAAAACACCATAAGTGTCCGGGGCCCAAAACTGTTCAACAGCCTCCCATCAAGCATTAGGGGAATTGCCAATAAACCCCTGGCTGCCTTCAAGAGAGAGCTGGACAGATACCTAAAGTCGGTGCCGGATCAGCCGGGCTGTGGCTCGTACGTCGGACTGCGTGCGGCCAGCAGTAACAGCCTAGTTGATCAGGCCCTGATCCATCGGGAGGCCTGGTCGTGGACCGGGCCGCGGGGGCGTTGATCCCCGGAATAACCTCCAGGTAACCTCCAGGAGTGGGATAAACCGTAGAGCAGTGTCATTGAAGCCAGAACTCTGGTGGGTCGCTTTAAAAATAGGTCGGACAGGTACGTGAGTGTGGGCGGGTGTGAGTTAGACCTGCTTAGCATGGCCCAGTAGAAATGATAAGAACATAAGAATGAACATAAGAATGGAGGAACACTGCAGAAGGCCTACCGACCCATACAAATTATATGCTTGACCACTAGTTACAAGTGAGAAGGGATGGATTTAAGGGAGATTTGATCTCTTCAGTGATTACATTCTTGTTAAAAGTGGTATAAAATACCGACAAGTTGAAGATTAAGACACATGTGCAACAGTTGGGTATCTTTATTGATGAAACGTTTCGCCTACACAGTAGAATTCTTCAGTCAAATACAGAGGCAGCAGGTGTAGTCGTGAAATGAAGATGTAATCAGTCCAGCCTTGACACAAATGCAACTAACGTTTCACTCTCTCCTGGAGAGCGAAACGTTGCCACAATAAAATGTCACATTAGTTGCATTTATGTCCTTTTACTTAACATATTGTCGGTAATTCTACCAATATTAATACAAGCTTGGCATGGGCCTGCCAGATATGGGCCAGTAGGCCTATTGCAGTGTTCCTGCTTTCTTATGTTCTTATAGGACAAAGATAAGTGAAAAATAGGACCATGTAATCAGTCCTTCAGTCTTGATGCAAGGTAATCAGTCCCTCAGCCTTGGTGCAGGGTAATCAATCCCTTATAGAGACTGATTATCTTACATCAAGACTGGGGGACTGATTACCTCAAAGCACCAGATGACTAAGAGGCTGATTATCTTGTGACAACAGTACTCTGGAAATCGGCCACAAGTATATAACGGGTTGGATAGGGAGAGAGAGGGACAGTAGGGGAGGTTGGTGGGGTTAGATGGGATGGTGGTTCTTGGATAGGGTGACTGGCAGGGTTTGGCTAGGGTTGTCCGTGGGTTGTGTGGGTTGTGGTGAAGAGAGGGTTGAATTAAGGCGAGGAGAGGAGGGAAGCAGGGCGAGAGAGGGGGTAGGGGGGGAAGGGGGCAGACACTCAAGGTCAGACTCAGGTGGGAAGGGGGGTTGGGAGGGGGCGAAGGGGGTGGGTCAAGTTTAAGGTGATGGAACAGAAGAGGGGGTTAATGGGGGAGAATAGGTAGAGTTTAGAGGGAGAGAAAGAGAGAGAGGGAGGGGTGGGTGGAGGGTAGGGGGAGAGGGAGTGGTGGTTGGAGGGAGGGGAGAAATTAGTGGAATGGAAGGGAGATTAGTGGGATGGAAGGGAGATTAGTGGGATGGAAGGGAGATTAGTGGTTGAATAACTCACAGTACAGTGTCTGACACTAACTCGTAAAACCATGGCCGGAACAATTCTCATCTAATCCACACACAATACCGTGACTAGAACAGTTCACAACTAACCCACAATACCGTGACTAGAACAATTCACAACTAACCCACAATACTGTGACTAGAACAATTCACAACTAACCCACAATACTGTGACTAGAACAGTTCACAACTAACCCACAATACCGTGACTAGAACAGTTCACAACTAACCCACAATACTGTGACTAGAACAGTTCACAACTACCCCACAATACCGTGACTAGAACAGTTCACAACTAACCCACAATACCGTGACTAGAACAGTTCACAACTAACCCACAATACTGTGACTAGAACAGTTCACAACTAACCCACAATACCGTGACTAGAGCAGTTCACAACTAACCCACAATACTGTGACTAGAACAATTCATAACGAACATAAGAAAGAAGGTGCACTGCAGCAGGCACTAATCAGTCTAAAGATCGACAATCCAAATTATTTTTTCATGAATGAGCCTCAAAACTCCATGTATGCCAGATTCCGACATTACCCTAACTCCGATAGACTTATAGAAAGCCATTGACAACATGCCCATCCACTCAGCCCCAGGCCCAGACTCTTGGAACTCTGTGTTCATTAAGAACTGCAAAAAAAACCTTTCGCGTGCCCTAAGTACACTATGGAGGAGCTTAGACATGGGTGGAATTCCAGTCACTAAAAACAGCGGATATTGTCCCACTCCATAAAGGTGGCAGCAAAGCATTAGGTAAGAATTATCGACCAATAGCTCTAATGTCGCACATCATAAAAATCTTTAAAAGAGTGCTAAGAAGTACGATTGCAAACCACTTTCGTGGGGAGTGATTTCTGTGTTAGGGATCAGTCCCTTCGGAATCTTCCAGGTGTAGATTATGATATCTCTCTCTCTCGCCTGTGCTCCAATGAGTACAAGTCAAGTGCTTCCAGGTGTTCCCAGTAGTTAAGATGTTTGATGGAACTTATGCGTGCAGTAAAGGTTCTCTGTACATTCTCTAGCTCTGCAATTTCACCTGCCTTGAATGGGGATGTTAATGTACAGCAGTATTCCAGCCCAGAGAGAACAAGTGATTTAAAAAGGATCATCATTGGCTTGGCATCTCTTATCTTGAATGTTATCATTATCCATCCTATCAGATGTGATAGTGACATTGTTGTGGTCCTTGAAGGTGAGATCTTCGGACACCTTCATTCTTCATTCTGTTCCTCATCCTCATATCAGACATAGAGTTGTAACTCACAGCACAGTGTCATCCTTTGCAGACGATACTAGGATCTGCATGAGACTGGCACCTATCGAGGACACGGTTAACCTCCAAGTTTCCAGTGGGCAACGGAAAACAGTATGATATACATTGAAGATAAATTCCATCTACTCCGTTATGGAAAACTGGAGGAGATAATAACAAGAACTGAGTATACTACGAACTCGGATCATACAATAAAGCGGCAAAATAATGTGAGACCTGGGAGTAGTAATGTCTGAGAATCTCACTTTCAAGGATCACAACAGTGCCACGATCACAACTACAAAGAAAATGATAGGATGGATAATGAGAACGTTCAGAACAAGAGATGCCAAACCAATGATGATCCTTTTTAAATCACTTGTTCTCTCTAGGCTGGAATACTGCTGTACATTAACATCTCCGTTCAAATCAGGTGAAATCGCAGATTTAGAGAGGGTGCAGAGAACCTTTACTGCACGTATAAGTTCTATCAAGCACCTTAACTACTGGGAACACTTGGAAGCACTGGACTTGTACTCGCTGGAACGCAGGCGAGAGAGATATATCATAATCTACACTTGGAAAATCCTAGAAGGAATAGTCCCGAATCTGCACACAGAAATCACTCCCTACGAAAGTAAAAGACTGAGCAGGCGGTGCAAACTACCCTCAATGAAAAGTAGGGGCACCATGGGTACACTAAGAGAAAACACCATAAGTGTCCGGGGCCCAAGACTATTCAGCAGCCTCCCACCATGCATAAGGGGAATTACCAATAGGCCCCTGGCCGGATCAGCCGGGCTGTGGTTCGTACGTTGGACTACGTGCGGCCAGCGGTAACGTACTGGTTGATCAGGCCCTGATCCATCGGGAGGCCTGGCCGTGGACCGGGCCGCGGGGGCGTTGATCCCCGGAATAACCTCCAGGTAGGTAGGTAGGGAGTCCTACTGGCTCATGCTAGGCAGGTCCAAGTCAACTAACCCACACTACACAGTACCATGGCTGGAACAGTTCACAACACACAATATCATGGCTGGAACAATTCACAACACACAATACCATGGCTGGAACAATGGTGCTAGATTACGTGCACATAGGGACTTACCTGTGGTGGTTTTCGGGGGTCAGCGCCCCCCTGGCGATCTGGTTCCCCACCAGCCCTCCTGGTTGCTGGTCTGATCAAACCAGGTTGTTGGTGTCTGCCATCCACAACATATACACGACGTGAACTGTGAGTTATATTATTGTTCTAGCCTGACCTGGTCTAAGACCGAGACGTGGGGGGCGCTGCCCCCAGAAGTCGTCTCCAGGTAGATTTCAGGTGGACTCTTCATAATCTTCGGGTAGACTTCAGATAGACTCTTGATAGACTTCAGGTAGACTCTTGATAGACTTCAGGTAGACTCTTGATAGACTTCAGGTAGACTCTTGATAGACTTCAGGTAGACTCTTGATAGACTTCAGATACTCTTGATAGACTTCAGATAGACTCTTGATAGACTTCAGGTAGACTCTTGATAGACTTCAGGTAGACTCTTGATAGACTTCAGGTAGACTCTAGATAGACTTCAGGTAGACTCTTGATAGACTTCAGGTAGACTCTTGATAGACTTCAGGTAGACTCTTGATAGACTTCAGGTAGACTCTTGATAGACTTCAGGTAGACTCTTGATAGACTTCAGGTAGACTCTTGATAGTCTCCAGGTAGACGATAACCTTCTTTGATAACCCCCTTAAGTTCTTGATCCAAGGAGTTTATCTCCTCACCTCTGCATAATGATAATAATTCCAAGTATAATGACTCACGATTACTTTATAATGACTATACGTTATAACAATTTTGTAATATAAACATTTAAATTAATAATAATAATAATGGGTTAGGTGGTGGAGGGTGACCTAGGTGGGTTATTCCCACCCAGACAAGGGGAGGGCAGGAACCTAGATGCCAGACGAGACGGGTGAGTGTGTGGGGGGGGGTGGGGGTAGGGAATAGTGAGTGGGTGGTATTGTAGGGTGGGGGGGTAGGGAGAGAGCCAGCAGGGTGCTTCCTTAGACACGGTACCGTGAATGTCCAGGCATGGGGAGATTACGATGGGGGGGAGGAAAGGGAGGAGGGGGGTAAAGTGGGCTGTCTTGCAGAGACTAAGAAAAAATGGAGATGAGATGGTGATGTAAAGAGAGAAGTGAAGAGAAATTTAGGGAAGAAAAGGGAGAAAGGGTAGGGGAGAGGAAGTGGAAGGGAGAGGGGAGGGAGAGAGATGGGAAGGAGAATGGAGGGATAAAGTTTCCATACCTTTGATATACCTTTGATGAATTTCGAGAGTCTATTCCCGGAGCCCGGCCATGGGCCCGGCGCCCTACATATGCATCACAACCTGGTTAATCTGGCACCTGGTGAAGATACTTGTCCAGTTTCCTCTTGAAGGCTTTCAACACTTGTTCCAGCAGTGTTTCTGATATCTTCTGGTAAGATATCAGAATGTTGATACAGTGCTCCCTTATTGTTCCCACCGCACCGCTGCTTTTCACTAGGTTTATTTTGGTCAAGACTTTAAGGCGTTCCCAGTAATTTACATGTGGACCGTAAGCGATCTCTGTATTTGTTCAAGCTCTCATATTTCTCTTATTTTGAACGGGGCTGCCAACAGTAAGCAATATTCCAAATGAGGGAGGCACTAGTGATTGGAAGAGTGTCACCATTGGCCGTATTTCCCTTGTTTTGAAAGTTCTCAGTACCCACCCTGTCATCCTCCTGGCTACCTGGAGTCTACCTGGAGGGTATTCCCAGGATCAACGCCCCCGCGGCCCGGCCCATGACCAGGTCTCCCTGTAGATCAGGGCCTGATCAACCAGGCTATTACTGCTGGCCGCACGTAGTCCAACGTACGAATCACAGCCCGGCTAATCCGGCACCGACTTTAGGTATCTATATCCAGCTCCCTCTTGAAGGCAGCCAGGGGCCTATTGGTAATTCCCCTTATGCATGGTGGGAGGCTGTTGAAACAGTCTTGGGCATTGTGTTTTCTCTTAGTGTATCAGTGGCGCCCCTACTTTTCATTAGGGGCATTTTGCATCACCTGCCCAGTCTTATACTTTCGTAGGGAGTTATTTCTGTATGCAGATTTGGGACTAGCCCTTCTGGGATTTTCCAAGTGTAGATTATGATATATCTCTCTCGCCTGCCGTGATCTTTTGTCTCGTAGATGAATGGTTCAGAGAACCGACAAGTTGATGGACTGACTACATCGACACAGGTAAACCTCTAGTTAAGGCTGAGGGACTGATTACCTCAAACTCCTCCTGTTCACCATTCTCCTTCGTATGGACTGATGAAGCCACTGTGTGGCGAAACGTTCCTCGGTAAAGACACCGAAGTGTTGCACATGTGTCTAATTTATCATCTTTTGTCTTATTATGGTCTTTAAAAGGAGGATCAGCTGACATAATTATTCCCAGGTCTTTCACACGTTTCTTTCGTTATATTTGTTGATCCTCTTGAAGTCTGTATGCAGTGTTCCTTTTGAGTTCTTTATTCCTTCCATACCTAAGCAAGTGGAACTTATCACCACTGAATATTATGTTCTTCAATGCCCACTGGAAAACATTGTTCTTCACTGCCCACTGGAAAACATTGTTCTTCACTGCCCACTGGAAAACATTGTTCTTCACTGCCCACTGGAAAACATTGTTCTTCACTGCCCACTGGAAAACATTGTTCTTCACTGCCCACTGGAAAACATTGTTCTTCACTGCCCACTGGAAAACATTCCCTGTATCTCCCTGTAATTTTTCAGTGTCTAATACCGGATTGACTTTAATGCTTATTTTAGTGACCATTTATACATAATTTTCAACTTTTACAATGATTCTATCTAATGAGTCATGTAGAATTCAACCTTAGATAAAGATAGTGAGGGAGGTGAAAGAGGACGGATGGAACGAGGAAGGGAAAAAAAGAGGATGAAAGAGGAAAGGGAGGGGCTTGGGGTGTAACTGGGAGAAGTCGGTGGTGGTGTGGGGAAGTATGCGGGAGTATGTGGGAGCCAGTGTGGGAGGGAGGGAGGGAAGTGATGGATGGGTTTGGGAGGGGAGGGAGAGGTGTTGGAAGGGAGGGAGGGGGACATCTAGGAGGGGTGTAATGGTGCTGGTAGGGGAGGGAGGAGAGGGTGAGTGACAGTGTAGGATGGAGTAGTTTTGCAGGCGTGTAAAGGAAGACAGGGGTAGTGGGTGTAGCAGGGAGGAATAAGGGCCATCACTTATACACAGATACCTTATACTTGTCACTGGTATACTTCCAGCAGGGACTGTAGTGTTGTCTTACACTGACCTGTTATGTTGTCTTACACTGACCTGTAGTGTTGTCTTACACTGACCTGTAGTGTTGTCTTACACTGACCTGTAGTGTTGTGGTTGCGACCCACAACAGTTAACTAACACATGGGTGCCTATTTTAACTACTAGGTAGTAGGGACAGCAGGGGTGTAAGGAGGCATACCTGGAGGTTATTCCGGGGATCAACGCCCCCGCGGCCCGGTCCATGACCAGGCCTCCCGATGGATCAGGGCCTGATCAACTAGGCTGTTACTGCTGGCCGCACGCAGTCCAACGTACGAACCACAGCCCGGCTGATCCGGCACTGACTTTAGGTATCTGTCCAGCTCTCTCTTGAAGGCAGCCAGGGGTTTATTGGCATCCCCCATATGTTTTTCCTTCCTCTTCCTAGGGAATCGAACCTGAGACCTTGCGATTGTGAGTGGTTTATTCAGGGAAGGGGAATGGGGTGGGTTGGGAAGCATGGGTACAGTATGGTCAGAGAAGGAAGGGAAGGCAGGGAGAAATGGGTATATTGATAAGAGAGAGAAATTGGTATACTGGGAATGGGGCTTGAGAAGCAGTGTAGTGGATAAGGAAGGGTAGACGAGTCTGGTGAATAGAGAAGGGAAGAAGGGAGGAGAGAAGGTAGAAGAGGTGTGTGCAGTGGGGAGAGTGGTGGGATTGGATGGGGGTGGAGAGTGGTGATGGGGGTTCAAGAGGTATGTTAAGCCATGAGTGTGGGAGTAATGGGAGGGGGAGTGGCTAAGAGGGGGGAGTAGGGAATGTTGGAGGGGAGGAGGTGGTCATAAGAGTGAAGAGAGTGGAAGGGCGGAGGGGAGTGTGGGAGGAGCATGGGGATTGTGTGGAAAGGGAGGCTGAGTGTGGAGACAAGGCTTGGGGCATGAAGGAAGGAGGGAGGGAGGGAGGTAGAGAGGGAGTTAGGGAGAGGGAGTTAGGGAGAGGGAGAGAGAAAAGGAGAGAGAGAGAGAGAGAGAGAGAGAGAGAGAGAGAGAGAGAGAGAGGTAAGGTGTGTTGTAGAGTTGCCAGTGCTCGTGTGGTGTATTGTGTCATGGTTGTGTGTGAGTTGTAGACGGTGGTGTGTGCTCGTGTTCATGTCTGTGTTCTTCATATGTTCAGTGTTCCTCTGCGCCTGTTCAGTGTTCCCTGCCATATTTGTTCTCAGAGCCAGAGGTAGGTTCTCCCTCCTGCTCTTGTTTTTACTTTTATTATCCTCATGGTCTCCTCTATTGTTTATTTCTACTTACGTGTATTTTTTGTTTTGATATTTTACAATTGTTAGATTGACATCGATGGAACTATAACTCTCTTTTGTAACTCTTGCTTTTTCTAGAGCCTCTAGTAATGAAACAAATCTAGGAAGGTTTTGTAAGACAAATACGTGAATGAGGAAGGTTGGGTGTGAGTAAAACCTGCCTAGCAAGGGCAAGTTGTCATTGTTCCCTTAGGTAAGTCTTGGTTGGTGTAGCAGCCTAACATTGTAGATGTGGTTGATGGGTCTGGTGTGGTAGTAGGTAGGTGTGCTGAGGTAGATGTACCCCCGCTGTGTACTGGTACAACTCACTGCCTGCTGAGATAATAGTCTGGCTGAACGAAGACATTTGGGATATATGTCTGTTCTTTCAGGCAGCTGTCAGTGTATAATATGTAAAGCAATATTTTCACTGTTAGGAAATTAACTTCCTATCACGCACTTCAGTAATCATAAAGTCCCATTGTAGTCACACAGACACTCATAAACGAAAAATAAAATTGAAAAATAACTCACAGCGGAACGTTGACGCTTCGCGCCAAAACGTGACGTTTCGCGCCAAAACATGTTGCGCATGCGCATTAGTCAAGTGATGGTTGCCAGCGGTCTCCAGCGAGCAGTGGAGCCAACACTGGCGGGTGAACACTGAGCCTTGATTACCATGTAATACTGTACTGAGTACTATGTAATGCTGTGCCTGGGCGATGCTGTAGCCGGTTTGTATGTTCCAGGTCAAAATATCATTTTTCCTTCCTTTACCTCATTAGATTCGCAAACAAAAATTACAGTTAAGTATAATTGAGAGTTGGTAGACCTGTTAGGTAGGGAGTAGGGAGAGGATGCAGGAAGAGGGAGAGAGGTAGGATGATGTTGAAAGTGATGAGTAACATAGGGAGCATGATTAGCGTCGGTGAGAGATGAGTGAAATAGGGAGCAAGATTAACATCATTGAGAGATTAGTAAAATAGGGAGCAAGATTAACATCATTGAGATATGAGTGAAATAGGGAGCAAGATTAACATCATTGAGAGATTAGTAAAATAGGGAGCAAGATTAACATCATTGAGAGATTAGTAAAATAGGGAGCAAGATTAACATCATTGAGAGATTAGTAAAATAGGGAGCAAGATTAACATCATTGAGAGATTAGTAAAATAGGGAGCAAGATTAACATCATTGAGATATGAGTGAAATAGGGAGCAAGATTAACATCATTGAGATGAGTGAAATAGGGAGCAAGATTAACATCATTGAGAGATTAGTAAAATAGGGAGCAAGATTAACATCATTGAGAGATTAGTAAAATAGGGAGCAAGATTAACATCATTGAGAGATTAGTAAAATAGGAGCAAGATTGACATTGAGAGATTAGTAAAATAGGAGCAAGATTAACATAATTGAGAGATTAGTAAAATAGGAGCAAGATTAACATCATTGAGAGATTAAACACACCTGTCTAGAGATGCGGGGTAGGAGGAAGTGGTGGGGAAGAAGAGGTTTAAAGGAGGAATGGGGAGAGTGAGGGAAGACCTGGGGAGTAAGATGGGCAGCGACCAGGCTTGACCAGCGCGTCCTTGTCAGTGCCGGGGAGGGTCGCACATGTCAGCAGTGTCTAGCAACCTAGGATTAGACTGCTTCACCCGCTGCTTCTACCATTATGTATGGGAATAAGTCATTTTTTACTTTTCCTGGGGCTATCCTACTTAATTTACACATGTTCCTATGTACGATAATTGTACTTATATGTACGTGTGTCTTAATAAACTTACCTAAAAATACTGTTGGTTGGTATTAATTATGTGATGGTACATGTTGGTCAATAGATTACTCACACATTCGTGTTCGCATTTCACCGCAGATGTTGAGAGAGAACACAATAGTAACACCTGTTTGTGTGATGTATAGCAGGTAGTGGGAGGTGCACCACCTGTCTAGTAGAGTGTGCCATGTACCACGTTTACTGTTCCCCTTGAAGTTGAAGTTACAGTGTGGAGACTTGTATACTGCCAGAGGCGCGTCCCACTAGTAGAAGAATGTAACCATTAAGGGCAGGTCCCTCTCAGAGCCATCCATTCTCACCGTGTCTTCCTTTGCAGATGACATCCGAATCTGCATGACAGTGTCTTCCATTGCAGACACTGCAAAGCTCCAGGCGGACATCAACCAAATCTTTCAGTGGGCTGCAGAAAACAATATGAAGTTCAACGATGAGAAATTTCAATTACTCAGATATGGTAAACATGAGGAAAGTAAATCTTCATCAGAGTACAAAACAAATTCTGGCCACAAAATAGAGCGAAACACCAACGTCAAAGACCTGGGAGTGATCATGTCGGAGGATCTCACCTTCAAGGACCATAACATTGTATCAATCGCATCTGCTAGAAAAATGACAGGATGGATAATGAGAACCTTCAAAACTAGGGAGGCCAAGCCCATGATGACACTCTTCAGGTCACTTGTTCTATCTAGGCTGGAATATTGCTGCACACTAACAGCACCTTTCAAGGCAGGTGAAATTGCCGACCTAGAAAATGTACAGAGAACTTTCACGGCGCGCATAACGGAGATAAAACGCCTCAATTACTGGGAGCGCTTGAGGTTCCTAAACCTGTATTTCCTGGAACGCAGGAGGGAGAGATACATGATTATATACACCTGGAAAATCCTAGAGGGACTAGTACCGAACTTGCACACGAAAATCACTCACTACGAAAGCAAAAGACTTGGCAGACGATGCACCATCCCCCCAATGAAAAGCAGGGGTGTCACTAGTACGTTAAGAGACCATACAATAAGTGTCAGGGGCCCGAGACTGTTCAACTGCCTCCCAGCACACATAAGGGGGATTACCAACAGACCCCTGGCAGTCTTCAAGCTGGCACTGGACAAGCACCTAAAGTCAGTTCCTGATCAGCCGGGCTGTGGCTCGTACGTTGGTTTGCGTGCAGCCAGCAGCAACAGCCTGGTTGATCAGGCTCTGATCCACCAGGAGGCCTGGTCACAGACCGGGCCGCGGGAGCGTTGACCCCCGGAACTCTCTCCAGGTAAACTCCAGGTATAAAAAACTGTGGAAGGTGTATTCTGTATCTTGGTACAGTGTAGATGAATGGTTCAGAGAACCGATAAATTGATAAATTAGATACATGTGCAACACTTGGGTATCTTTAATGAGAAAACGTTTCGCCACACAGTGGCTTCCTCAGTCCATACAAAGGAGAATGGTGAAGAGCAGGAGGAGTTTGAGGTAATCAGTCTAATTTATCATCTTGGTACAGTAAAAACATTCGACAAGTTTTTCAAGTGAGAATGGATGTATTTGAGAGGAACCTCACCAAGTAAACTCCCTCTCCAGGTAAACCTTTGACAGTATACTATTTCCCGTGTCATGTCATGTACCACATGACAAACTGGATTGAGAACTAGAATCGCTTGTGCTGTGGTGCTGTGCTTGGAGTACTGCTGTTCAGAACGAATGAGATAACAGAGTTGAACAGGAACGTTTACTGCCCACATAGGCCCAATAAAACATTTAAATTACTTGGAACTCCTGAAAGAAGTGAAAATGTATTCCTCGGAAAGGTGAGATAACATACTCATATAAGATACTGCCGGTATACTAGAGGGACTGGTCCCAAATCTGCACATAGAAATCACTCTCTACGAAAGCAAAAGACTCTGCAGACAATGCAATATATCCCCCCCCCATGAAAAGCAGGGGTGCCCTGAGCCACACCACAATAAGTTTAAGGGGCCTACGACTATTTAATAGCCTTCCGTCATGTATAATGGGGGATTGGTTTAGAAAGACACGTAAGCAAGCACTATGACATATTTATTAGAAAACGTTTCGGTCCTGGGACCTTGATCACTTCTAACATACAGAGGTAGAAAGACATTATATATATATATATATATATATATATATATATATATATATATATATATATATATATATATATATATATAGGCGGAGAGTGAGGTGTGACGCACGTGACCTGAGGAATGTCATAAGAACATAAGAATGGAGGAACACTGTGGAAGGCCTACTGGCCCATGCGAGGCAAGTCCTTATCAAAACAACCTCTACCTATGATGAGGACGGGTAGACGATGAAATCATGTGACTCCTGTGTTGTTGGGTTGGTGGTGCTAAGTATCATGTATGCCAATGTTTTTGAAATTTTGTAGTTTCCAGTGTTGCGTTCTGTAGTGTCGGTGACGGCGATTAGTGAGGCTTCTAGGCACCGTCGGCGTCTGAGGTTTGGTTCGGTGAGAACGAGTTGTGCCTCATTCCAGCTCATCAAATGCCCCGTGGAGTCTCTGTGGAGGACACAGGCGTACCTTACATCGTCTCTGTTAGAGGCATTTCGATGCTCATTCAGGCGGACTGCAAGATCTCTACCTGTCTCCTCTACATATTTCTTAGGACAGAACCCACAGGGGATAGTGTAGACGCCTGCTGTAGAAGTTAGAGGTGTGGGACTGCGTTTCGTAGTGAGGTCTTTGATAGATGATGTGTTTATGGTGGAAACGTTGATGTTACTCATAGCAAGTGCCCGGCGAGTATTCGTGGCAACATCACCACATGGGAGTACTATGAACTGCTTAGGGGGCTGTTCCATGGGCGGTTTGTTGAGGATAGCTTGTGCCTTGAGTCTGCAATCTCGGATGAAGAAAGATGGGAACTGAAAACGTGTAAAGGCTTGTGTTATGTAAGTGCATTCTTCTTCTAGAAAACAAGGGCTGGAGATGCGAAGAGCTCTCAAGAAGAAGCCAATGAGGACCCCTATCTTAGTTCGGGTGTCTTGGTGTGAATAAAAGTGTATAAGATCGTCCTTGTTGGTAGGTTTTCTATACACTTTGAAGAGAAGTTTGTCACTGTCGGGAGATCTGCACAGTAGAACGTCGAGGAAAGGAAGTTTGCCATCATTTTCGAGTTCAAGTGTAAACTTTATTGATGGTTCAACTGCATTGACCTTGTTGAGAAGGGCCTGGATATTGAGACGTCTCGGATAGAAAACCAATATATCATCAACGTATCTTAGCCAGGTAACGGTGTTGGGAATGAGGGTGCTGAATTTCTCTGTCTCCAGGTTTTCCATGAAGAGGTTGGCAAGCACAGCACTGAGCGGGCTGCCCATTGCCATCCCAAAGCATTGTTTGTAACAGTTGTCCTGATACTTGAAGAAGTTGAAATTAACACAAAGTTCCACTAGATTGATGAAATCTAGAAGAGGTAAAGGGAGGTCGTGGTTTTCAGTGAGCCTCTATCTCAGAATGTTGATTGCAGTGACAGTGTTCCTCCATTCTTATGTTCTTATGACATTCCTCAGGTCACGTGCGTCACACCTCACTCTCCGCCTATATATATATAATGTCTTTCTACCTCTGTATGTTAGAAGTGATCAAGGTCCCAGGACCGAAACGTTTTCTAATAAATATGTCATAGTGTTTGCTTACGTGTCTTTCTAAACCAACTTGTCGGTATTTATTACCAAGGTTTATACCATAATGGGGGATTACCAAGAGACCCTGAGCTGTCTTCAAGAGGGAACGGGATTGGTTCTTTTAGTCAGTGTTTACAATGAATTGCTTGTAACCAGCAGTAACAGACTAGTTGATCAGACCATGATCCGCTAGGCCTGGTCATGAGCCGGGCCGTGGGGGGCACTGACCCTCAGAATATGTTCAGGTAGACTCTAGGTAGGTAGAAGGTTGGAGCACCATGGGCACAAGAGAACACTATGTTAGCATCTGTGCCCCAAGACTGTTCAACCTGCTACCAGCAAAATATCAGAAATATTGTTGGAACACGTGTAGAAGTCTTCAAGAAGAAACTGGATCACCACCACAGACAAGTACCAGGTCAATCAGGCTGTGATGGATATGTGGGCTAGCAGGCAATTGACAAAAGTGGGAGGGGCTGGGTGTGATTGGTGTCGTGGGTACGGAAGTAAATTCTTGGGTAGCGGTGGTTTTGATAAGGACCTGTCTTGTATGGGCCAGTAGGCCTTCCGCAATGCTCCTCCTTGCTTATGTTATGTTCTAAAGCGTCTCTACCTAGGTTGGGTTACGAGGGTAGAAAAATTCTTGAAACCAATTTTTTTGGGGGTCCTTTCCCCCATCCCCCAGGATGCGACACACCATCGACTAACTTCCAGTTATGTATAAAAGGGATGTAAATAAAGTGCTAAAAATACCTAACCAAGACAGGACTCGCAGCAATGGGTTCAAGTTGAAAAAGAAAATAGATTATGAAGGATGTAGGAAAGTACTTGTTTGGTATTAGAATTGTGAATGAGTGGAACAAACTCCCAAGTAACGTCATTGAAGCTATAACGTTGTGCACTTTTAAAAATAGTTTATATTAATGTTTGGTAGAATTACCGACAATATGTTAGGTAAAAGGGCAGAATGTTAAGTAAAAGGACACAAGTGCAACTAGTGTGACATTTTATTGTAGCAACGTTTCGCTCTCCAGGAGCTTTGTCAAGCTGAAATTAAGACACATGTGCAACATCTGGGTTTGTAAATTAGACACATGTGCAACTCTTGGGTATCTTTATTGAGGAAACGTTTCGCCACACAGTGGCTTCATCAGTCCATACATAGGAGAAACTTGAAGAACAGGAGGAAAATGAGGTAATCAGTCCCTCAACCTTGAGTCGATGTGTTCAGTCCATCAATCTTGAGTAGAATACGGCATATGAGCGGAGAAGCAGCTTATAAACCGTATGGCAGGAGAGGTGCAGCAGTCATAGGTCGTGTCACATTTATTCAATGTGGAAGTAGGTCGTGCCCAAGAATTAGGCAAGCGAAGAATTGTGATGAATGGTTTGAAAAACCGACAAGTTGAAGATTGAGACACTTATGCAGCATATGGGAATCTTTATTCAGGAAACGTTTCGCCACACAGTGGCTTCATCAGTCCAATACACAGAGGAAGGCGTAAGGAGAGGAGGAGAATGAGGTAATCAGTCCCTCAACCTGGAGTCGATGTGTTCAGTCCATGGACTGAACACATCGACTCCAGGTTGAGGGACTGATTACCTCATTCTCCTCCTCTCCTTACGCCTTCCTCTTTGTATTGGACTGATGAAGCCACTGTGTGGCGAAACGTTTCCTCAATAAAGATACCCAAGAGTTGCACATGTGTCTAATTTATCAACATGTCGGTTCTCTGAACCATTCATCTACAAACATCTGGGTTTCTTTATTGTAGACGTTTCGCCATCCAGTGGCTTTATCAATACAAATTCTAGGACATAGCTTGAAGACAGTAGGACTATATACAGAAGATGAGGTAATCAGTCCCTCAACCTAGGAGTAGGTGCGAAGAGCACCATAGTCGTGGAGATTCTGAAGCAGAAGCAAGGAGCCTGGCGCTTATATAGTAACGTCAGGTGTAGCAGACGAGGACATAGTCACTGGTAGGCTGGATTCCCCAGTGGAAGTAGGTCCTTCCCAAAGAGATGGGTTAGTTGTAGTAGTAGTTGTCGTAGTCGTGAAGGTTATGTTCATGTTGACAAAGCCGGCTTGACAAAGCTCCTGGAGAGCGAAACGTTCCCACAATAAAATGTCACATTAGTAGTGTACAATGCGGCTGGGGGGTCCCTTCCGGTTTAGGCCTTCTACAGGGAGGTCCCTTCCGGTCTAGAGTCTCGCGGTCCCCTTTTCACACCTATGTGTTACTTCCGGTTTGACCCCACCCATGACCCCCCCATGACCCCCCCACGCCCCCCCCACGACCCCCCCCCCCCACGACCCCCGCCCGCGCCCCCCCCGCGCCCCCGACCGTCGCGCCGACCCACAACCCTCGCCGCGCCCTCGCGCCCGCCCGCGCCTTCTGCTGCGCCTTCTGCAGCGTCGTCCGGATCGCCCCCCACGCCCCGAATTTTTTTCCGATTTTTTTCAATTTTTTTTTGAATTTCTTGTGCTCTCCTCGGATCAAGTTTTTCTCGATATCAAAGTCTCCAATTCCTCGGATCAAATTTTTCTCGATATCAAAGTCTCCACTTCCTCGAATCAAGTTTTTTAGATTACCCCTCTCACTTTCACCCACCCCCCACCTCAAATTTTTCTCGATAATACAAGTTTTGGATTCTCCCCTATGGGGTTTTGAATTTTCTTATGATCTCCTTAGATTAAGGTTTTCTCGATAATACCATGACTCCATCTCCTTGGATCAAGTTTTTCTCGATAATACAAAGACTCCAATTCCTCGGATCAAGTTTTGGATTCCCCCCTCTGGGGGTAAGCATTCAAAATGGTCTTCCCACTTTCACCCCCCACCCCAAATTTTCTCGAAATCAAAGTCTCCATCACCTCGGATCGAATTTTTTTTGGATTCCCCCCTCTGGGGGTAAGCATTCAAAATGGACTCCCACTTGCATCCCAAATTTTTCTCGAAATCAAAGTCTCCATCACCTTGGATCAAGTTTTCTCGATAATACTAAGACTCCAATTCCTCGGATCAAGGTTTTTCTCCTCCAATTCCTCGGATCGAGTTTTTGGATTCCCCCCTCTGGGTATAAGCATTGAACTCCTCCTATGAGACATACTTACTACAGGTCTAAACAAGTATTCCTCTCATCAAGTCAAATGAACTAAGAAGGGTGTTTACTCGGCGGTCAGTGACGTCACACATACAAGCTGAATCTTGTCGACCCTTTTAGTTCATTAAAGTTAATAAGGGGACACTTACCTTCTGTCAGTGACGTCACGTGATGACCACTTACCCCTACACATTTCATATGCAACATAGGGAAAACATTTTCACTCTTAACCCAGGATAACCCAAATAATTTCACATTTTTTTTTCGTTAATACCCACAATTTCTTTACAAAATACAACACAAGTCTAGACAATTTTCTCGTTTTAACTATTTCATCTCAGGTCACTCCCCACGAAGTAACCTTCTCCCCACCCTCCCAAACCCTCACACTCCCACCAACACCTCACAATTTTCACTCATAACCCCAATTTTTCTCGTTTTAACTATTTCATCAGAAAGTCACCACATCGCTTACATCCACTTTTCGTTAAATTCACTAGTCACAATTTTACATATTACGAAGTTAAATACGCACTTTTACTTTGAACACCTTCAAAACACTCTCATAAATCATTTGAATACTCACGTAAACACCTTTGTACATTTCCAAACAACACTGAAATACTCCAAAAACATCATTCGAACACCCCCAAATCACCTCTGAATACTCCCAGAACACCTTCATAAGTACTCTTGCACATCATTTGAACACCTTCAAAAACACCTTTGAACATTTTCCAAACAACACTGAAACACTTCCAAAACACTATTTGAGTACTCCCAAATTACACCACTGAATACTACTAAAACACCACTGAATACACTCAAAACACCACCCAAATCACCATAAACTAAGATCAACACCCACAACACCCACAATTTTTTCTCGTTTTATCTAATTTCATCAGAAAGTCACAACAACCCACAATTTTTTCTCGTTTTAACTAATTTCATTAGAAAAGTCACAACAACCCACAACTTATAACCACTTTTCAGCATCTCTAGTTCGACAAACATCACCCACATCCCACACCACCCACAACCCACATCACCCACATCCCACATCACCCACAACCCACATCACCCACAACCCACATCACCCACAACCCACATCACCCACACCCCACAACACCCACAACCCACATCACCCACAACACCCACAACCCACATCACCCACACCCCACAACACCCACAACCCACATCACCCACACCCCACAACACCCACAACACCCACACCCCACAACACCCACATCCCACATCACCCACAACTCACTTCACCCACAACACCCACAACCCACATCACCCACAACCCACAACATCCCCACAACCCACAATTTTTTTTTCTCGTTTTAACTAATTTCATCAGTAAGTCACAACAACCCACAACTTATAACACCCACATCCCACAACACCCCACAATTTTTTCTCGTTTTAACTAATTTCATCAGAAAAAGCCACAAAAACAACCCACTTATATCATCTTTTTCGGTATCTCTAATTCGACTACATTACCCACAACCCTCATCAATTACCAATTTATTCACATTTTTTTCCCTTCTTTTTACTGAATCTTAAAAGTAATACACATTCCTCCCTACAGTACTAAAATTCTAATAAAATCCTCTCCATACCCATCTCCTTGTATCCACATAAATCGATATTATACTCGCATCAACTACCCAACTATTGCGACAAGTTTCAACACCCCTCCATTCTTTTTCCAATATATCATAACTTTTCAATTCTATAATTTCTTTTTAAAATATTCACACATTTACCTTTTATTTTCAGTAAAATCTCCCCATATTTCTAATTACAACCCTCCCCATACCCCTCTCCATCTCACCCGCATTTTCTTCACATCCACTCACCCATCTCCCAACACACCTCTTCAGAACACACACAAAAATCACATTTCACATCCACAAATGCATCTCAAATCCACTAAAATCACTATAATCAAGATATTCACAAAACTCTATGACCACCTAACACACACACACACACACACACACACACACACACACACACACACACACACACACACACTTAAGTTTGGTTCCTAGTTTGTCCCCTAAGCTGGCTTAATTCCAAGTAATTACCCTAAATTTATATGTCTTAATCCCTAACCTAACTAACCTAACCTTAAAATATATTGGAACACTTCCTAAAAATACATTAGAGTACTCCAGAATTACTTTGAATGACTCCCATTTTTTGGATATTTCCAAATTAGTTTTGGAAAATCTTTAGATTACAGGGTAAAATCGAATATTTTCTTGTTGGTAAACACCCAACCCAAGGTAGAAAAATCACAATGACCATCTCCTTACCGAACACCTGGCATCAACTCAGGTCGGACAGACACAATGTAATGCGATTCACACCTGGGCTGTAGAAAATCACACGGCCATCTCCTTACCTTATCGAACATCTGCGTCAACTCAGGTCCAGACAGACGCCATGTAATGCGGTTCACACCCTATAGGTAGTAAAATCACACGACCATCTCTCTACCGAACACCTGCGTGAAGTCATTCTCATGGTCCGAATTCCCAATCCCAACCCTATCTCTAGTTTCAAGCTTTCAATGTTCCTAGCCTCCAATTCCTAATTTCTTAACCTAATTTCTGGTCTCAACCTAATTCCTAATAATCACTCCAAACACTCGAATGCTCCAAAACACCATTGATACATTAAACAATACTGAATACTAACCAAATACAATTGTCAAATAGAAACTGGAGTTTAAACCATTCACTTCGTCCAACATCCTGTAAACGAATCTCTTTCGTTATTTTAATGTTGCATATCGGGCATTTTCTTGTTGTTGATCGTCTAACATCTTCCTATTCGCTTCCGTATATTCCCTCTGCAGTTAAGTGATCCTGACGGCCCTCATCCGCCACGACGCAGGTCGGTATGCAGTAGGGTGGTGGCTGGAGTGGTGATTGGCTTGCCTCTGGTCCCTCCCACTGTCGTGATGGCTTCCCTGTCGGGGAAGATTAAAACAACCTCTAGGAGATATACGGAATGAATAAGGAAGGATGTTTAGGGATGATGGGTGAAGAGGAAATGCATATGCCAATATAAAATGCGGTAAGAATATTCTATTCCCTCATAAAAAGGATGTTGGATGGGTGATGTTAAACTTAGGGTTTCTGGTGATTTTGATGGTGATTTGGTAGTATTCAGGTGGTGATTTGCAGTAACTGTAGTAGTGTTTTTGGGAGTATTCTGAGGTGTTTAAGGTAAGTTAAGGTTAGGTTAGGAAGTTAGGATAAGTTAGGTTAGGTTAGGTTAAGGTTAGGTTAAAAAGGCTGAAGAAGAAGAAGAAGGCTTGGGTTAGTTAGGTTAGGATAAGTTAGGATTAGGTTAGGGTTAGGTTAGGGCTTTGGCTTAGATGGGCTTAGGTTAGGCTGGGCTTGGGGCAATGGGCCAGGTTAGGCAGGTTAGACAAGCTTAGGTTGAAGGGTTGTGGCTTAGGTTAGGATAGGTTAGGCCTAGGGGTTAGGTTAGGTTAGTTAGACAGGTTAGGATAGGTCTGGCCTAGCCCATCTCTTTGGGAGGGACCTGCTTCCACTGGGGAGTCCCGGCTACCAGTGTGTGTGCCCTCGTCTGCTTCACCTGACGTTACTATATAAGCGCCAGGCTCCTTTCTTCTGCTTCGGAATCTCCATGACTATGGTGCTCTTCGCACCTACCCCTAGGTTGAGGGACTCATTACCTCATCTTCTGTACATAGTTCTACTGTCTTCAAGTTATGTCCTAGAATTTGTATTGATAAAGCCACTGGATGGCGAAACGTCTACAATAAAGATACCCAGATGTTGCACATGTGTCTTAATCTCATCATAGGTTAGGTTAGGTTGGGCTAGGTTAGGTTAGGTTAGGTTAAGTTAGGTTAGGTTAGGTTAGGTTAGGTTAAGTTAGGTTAGGCTAGGTTAGGTTAGGCTAGGATAGGTTAGGTTAGGTTCGGTTAGGTGAGTTGATGCAGGTGTTCGGTAAGGAGATGGTCGTGTGATTTTCTACCATGGGTGTGAACCGCATTACATGGCGTCTGTCTGACCTGAGTTGACGCAGATGTTCGGTAAGGAGATGGCCGTGTGATTTTCTACCTTGGGTGTGAATCGCATTACATGGTGTCTGTCCGACCTGAGTTGATGCAGGTGTTCGGTAAGGAGATGGTCGTGTGATTTTCTACCATGGGTGTGTTTACCAACAAGAAAATAATGTTCGATTTTACGATAAAGTTTTCAAAACTAATTTGGAAATATCCAAAAATGGAGTCGTTCAAAGTAATTCTGGAGTACTCTAATGTATTTTGGAAGTGTTCCAATATATTTTAGGTTAGGTTAGGATAGGTTAGGTATGGTTAGGTTAGGTTAGGATAGGTTAGGCTAGGATAGGTTAGGTTAAGTTAGGTTAGGTTATGCTAGGTTAGGTTAGGTTAGGTTAGGTTAAGTTAGGTTAGGTTAGGATAAGTTAGGTTAGGTTAGGTAATGTTAGGTTAGGTTAGGTTAGGTTAGGTAAGGTTAGGTTAGGTTAGGTTAGGATAGGTTAGGTTAGGCTAGGTTAGGTTAGGATAAGTTAGGTTAGGTTAGGTAAGGTTAGGTTAGGTTAGGTTAGGTTAGGTTAGGATAGGATAGGTTAGGTTAGGCTAGGTTAGGTTAGGGTAGGTTAGGTAAGGTTAGGTTAGGTTAGGTAAGGTTAAGTTAGGTTGGGTTAAGGTTAGGGTAGGTTAGGTTAGGTTAGGATAGGTTAGGATAGGTTAGGGGTGTGTGTGTGTGTGTGTGTGTGTGTGTGTGTGTGTGTGTGTGTGTGTGTGTGTGTTAGGTGGTCATAGAGTTTTGTGAATATCTTGATTATAGTGATTTTAGTGGATTTGAGATGCATTTGTGGATGTGAAATGTGATTTTTGTGTGTGTTCTGAAGAGGTGTGTTGGGAGATGGGTGAGTGGATGTGAAGAAAATGCGGGTGAGATGGAGAGGGGTATGGGGAGGGTTGTAATTAGAAATATGGGGAGATTTTACTGAAAATAAAAGGTAAATGTGTGAATATTTTAAAAAGAAATTATAGAATTGAAAAGTTATGATATATTGGAAAAAGAATGGAGGGGTGTTGAAACTTGTCGCAATAGTTGGGTAGTTGATGCGAGTATAATATCGATTTATGTGGATACAAGGAGATGGGTATGGAGAGGATTTTATTAGAATTTTAGTACTGTAGGGAGGAATGTGTATTACTTTTAAGATTCAGTAAAAAGAAGGGAAAAAATGTGAATAAATTGGTAATTGATGAGGGTTGTGGGTAATGTAGTCGAATTAGAGATACCGAAAAAGATGATATAAGTGGGTTGTTTTTGTGGCTTTTTCTGATGAAATTAGTTAAAACGAGAAAAAATTGTGGGGTGTTGTGGGATGTGGGTGTTATAAGTTGTGGGTTGTTGTGACTTACTGATGAAATTAGTTAAAACGAGAAAAAAAAATGTGGGTTGTGGGGATGTTGTGGGTTGTGGGTGATGTGGGTTGTGGGTGATGTGGGTTGTGGGTGTTGTGGGTGAAGTGAGTTGTGGGTGATGTGGGATGTGGGTGTTGTGGGGTGTGGGTGATGTGGGTTGTGGGTGTTGTGGGGTGTGGGTGATGTGGGTTGTGGGTGATGTGGGTTGTGGGTGATGTGGGTTGTGGGTGTTGTGGGGTGTGGGTGATGTGGGTTGTGGGTGATGTGGGATGTGGGTGATGTGGGTTGTGGGTGGTGTGGGATGTGGGTGATGTTTGTCGAACTAGAGATGCTGAAAAGTGGTTATAAGTTGTGGGTTGTTGTGACTTTTCTAATGAAATTAGTTAAAACGAGAAAAAATTGTGGGTTGTTGTGACTTTCTGATGAAATTAGATAAAACGAGAAAAAATTGTGGGTGTTGTGGGTGTTGATCTTAGTTTATGGTGATTTGGGTGGTGTTTTGAGTGTATTCAGTGGTGTTTTAGTAGTATTCAGTGGTGTAATTTGGGAGTACTCAAATAGTGTTTTGGAAGTGTTTCAGTGTTGTTTGGAAAATGTTCAAAGGTGTTTTTGAAGGTGTTCAAATGATGTGCAAGAGTACTTATGAAGGTGTTCTGGGAGTATTCAGAGGTGATTTGGGGGTGTTCGAATGATGTTTTTGGAGTATTTCAGTGTTGTTTGGAAATGTACAAAGGTATTTTTGTGAGTATTCAAATGATTTATGAGAGTGTTTTGAAGGTGTTCAAAGTAAAAGTGCGTATTTAACTTCGTAATATGTAAAATTGTGACTAGTGAATTTAACGAAAAGTGGATGTAAGCGATGTGGTGACTTTCTGATGAAATAGTTAAAACGAGAAAAATTGGGGTTATGAGTGAAAATTGTGAGGTGTTGGTGGGAGTGTGAGGGTTTGGGAGGGTGGGGAGAAGGTTACTTCGTGGGGAGTGACCTGAGATGAAATAGTTAAAACGAGAAAATTGTCTAGACTTGTGTTGTATTTTGTAAAGAAATTGTGGGTATTAACGAAAAAAAAATGTGAAATTATTTGGGTTATCCTGGGTTAAGAGTGAAAATGTTTTCCCTATGTTGCATATGAAATGTGTAGGGGTAAGTGGTCATCACGTGACGTCACTGACAGAAGGTAAGTGTCCCCTTATTAACTTTAATGAACTAAAAGGGTCGACAAGATTCAGCTTGTATGTGTGACGTCACTGACCGCCGAGTAAACACCCTTCTTAGTTCATTTGACTTGATGAGAGGAATACTTGTTTAGACCTGTAGTAAGTATGTCTCATAGGAGGAGTTCAATGCTTATACCCAGAGGGGGGAATCCAAAAACTCGATCCGAGGAATTGGAGGAGAAAAACCTTGATCCGAGGAATTGGAGTCTTAGTATTATCGAGAAAACTTGATCCAAGGTGATGGAGACTTTGATTTCGAGAAAAATTTGGGATGCAAGTGGGAGTCCATTTTGAATGCTTACCCCCAGAGGGGGGAATCCAAAAAAAAATTCGATCCGAGGTGATGGAGACTTTGATTTCGAGAAAATTTGGGGTGGGGGGTGAAAGTGGGAAGACCATTTTGAATGCTTACCCCCAGAGGGGGGAATCCAAAACTTGATCCGAGGAATTGGAGTCTTTGTATTATCGAGAAAAACTTGATCCAAGGAGATGGAGTCATGGTATTATCGAGAAAACCTTAATCTAAGGAGATCATAAGAAAATTCAAAACCCCATAGGGGAGAATCCAAAACTTGTATTATCGAGAAAAATTTGAGGTGGGGGGTGGGTGAAAGTGAGAGGGGTAATCCAAAAAACTTGATTCGAGGAAGTGGAGACTTTGATATCGAGAAAAACTTGATCCGAGGAGAGCACAAGAAATTCAAAAAAAAAAATCGAAAAAAATCGGAAAAAAATTCGGGGCGCGGGGGCTATCCGGACGACGCTGCAGAAGGCGCAGCAGAAGGCGCGGGCGGGCGCGACGGGCGCGAGGGCGCGGTGAGGGTGGTGGGTCGGCGCAACGGTCGGGGGGCGCGGGGGCGGGGGTCGTGGGTGGGGGTCGTGGGCGGGGGTCGTGGGCGGGGTCGTGGGTGGGGTCATGGGTGGGGTCAAACCGGAAGTAACACATAGGTGTGAAAAGGGGACCGCGAGACTCTAGACCGGAAGGGACCTCCCTGTAGAAGGCCTAAACCGGAAGGGACCTCCCTGTAGAAGGCCTAAACCGGAAGGGACCCCCCAGCCGCATTGTACACTACTCACATTAATTGCTATTGTGTCCTTTTACCTAACAAAAATAGGTTGTTAGGTAAGACACATATGCAACAGTTAGGTATCTTTATTTCACCATGTGTGTCTTACCTAACAATCTGTCGGTATTTTATACCATTTTAATGTTCAAAAATAGGTTAGACAAATACATGAGTGGGTGTGAGCTGGACCTAACTAGCCTGGGCTAGTAGGTCAGATGCAGTGCTCCTTCTTTCTTATGTTCCTATATATTTATTGATAAATTAGACACATGTGCAACACATGGGTATCTTTATTGAGGAAACGTTTCGCCACACAGTGGCTTCATCAGTCCATACAAAGGAGAATGGTGAAAACAGGAAGAGTTTGAGGTAATCAGTCCCTCAGCCTTGAGTCGATGTACTCAGTCCATCAATCTTGAAAAGATTCCTATATATATTTATTGCTAGGTAACAGGTGCTAGGAGACTTGGCCACAAGTCTGGCCTCGCCCACGCTGCACGTAGGAACACATGGCCTTCACTGAGGACGGGATACTGTTCAGAATTGTCCCAGGATGCTGGATCCTCACTGACCACCCACAAAGCCTTGAATGTTGCTAGACTGTGAAGGTTACTACCCGCCTGGTGTTCTTGTGTTGCAGTGTGTGATGAGGTGCCTGTTCTCACCTGTGTGTGTTCAGGGGTCGATTCACAGCTCCTGGCCCTTATTCTTGACTTACTGGTTTTACGTGTCCCGGAGGGCGGGTACTGAGTATGGGTCCCAGAAGGCAGGTACTGTGTGACGTCTGAGTGTAGGTCACAGAATGCAGGTACCGTGTGACGTCTGTGTGGGTTCCAGAAGGCAGGTACTTTGTAACATCTGAGTGTGGGTCCCAGAAGGCAGGTATTGTGTGACGTCTGAATGTGGGTCCCAGAAGGCAGATACTGTGTGACGTCTGAGTGTGGGTCCCAGAAGGCAGGTACTGTGTCACGTCCTGAGTGTGGGTCCTGGGCGACCTCCTGGGTGTTGGTCCTGGGCAGCCTCTTGAGAGTGGGTCCTGGGCAACCTCCTGGGTGCTGGTGGTTAACCTCGTGGAGAGCTATTGATCAGCAGCGTCACAGGTGACCTTGTTCCTCCTGAAGCAAGAGACAACCCAACCTGTGTTTTATGCTCGGCTTCACCCAGGTCCATGTATATGCACGTGGCCAACACCCACTACACTACCCAGGTTGTCCACTACTACAGTTTCACCCATAACACGGCTACACTCACTTACGCCACTACTCCACTCTTACAACACTACTACACTCTCACTCACAACACTACACTCTTACGTACAACACTACTACACACCCACTCACACTTGCTGATTGTCCTGAACTCATTGAAAACGGGGAAAGGCTGGGGGAAACACTAAATCAGGATGGAAGACAGGGATAGCAGGGTGGTTGTGGTGGTATATTTAGAATTGAGAGTAGCTAGATTAAGGAACAAAATTAACAAGGAATAGGATGTGAAGTTAAGAACTGTTCAAGATATGCAGGATAAACTTGAGAACACAGGGTGGAAATGGCACGAGACTGAAGGACGATTGTGGCAGAAAAAATGCCTCAGACACTGGCAGAGGACATAGAATAGAGAGAAGGCAGAACGAATAAGGGAAAGGTAGGAGCAGGAAAGGAATGAGGGGGAAAACGACCTGAAGGCCTGTAATAAAGATCATAACAAAGCAGTTGAATTGACACAAGGATGAGGAGAAATGGAAAATTTTCCGTTTTTTTTTTCGGCATAAAAGGCTCGCTTTTTTTCCCCCCCCCCCCAAGACAAGTCGGAACATGAACGTGCACCTTACATGCTCAAGGTCAGGGTCAAGGGTAGGCTTTGTGTTAATGGCAAGTGGTGGTGTATAAATGGTCATGGACTTCATTATAGTAATTAAGTTGTAATACTCCTGCGTCTTATATGCCGGAAAATACGATATTAATGAATTATGTCTTCCCAAAGGTGAAGACAATTCAAGACTTGAGATGAATACAGAAAATATAGAAATTAAGGAATAATCGGAGGATCAGTGAAAATATAGCAGGTGACAAATTTTTTTTAGGGTTGACAAGTGTTCCTCAGCACCTGTCTGCTGATTAAGTTTATCTTTGCATCACAGTTATCATGACACAAGATCTTGGAGTATAAAAAACTAAACAGAACGAGGTTGAGGAAGATACTGGGATCAGAACAGAGAGGAGAGATGGAGAGAGAACAGTTGAAGAAAAGATTGAAAAAATGGAGCAATAGGGGAAGATAGTAAGAAGTATATAACTGCAGTGATTCGCAACATTTTCACTGTCTGTGCTTTACTCTTTTCAGACAGTAACCCTGGAACTACGTTATCTTACTATCCCACCTACACCTGCCCCTTCACTCTTCACCCCTTCAACACACCCTCCACAACACACCTACTCTTATGCCCTCCTTCAAAACCATGGCAGACTGTCATAACAGGAGGGCCCTGCTTATACAGCAGGTTAGGTTCTGGATTAGTGATCTAAAGGGAAAATCGCTGTAAAATGAAACATAGCCCCTTTTTTCACTTTCAAATGCATATTAAAGCCTGATAACATGTTTACACTATCATATATTAAGTGAGCAATAGAGCTAGGCCTAAAAAATGCATATACAGTACACACATTAATTGCCTTAATATATTTTTGTCCTTAGCTTATAGTGAATGGTGAATATATTTATTGTACGAAGTCTGAATAAATGAAAAATGAGTATAATTGAAAACCGCTGCATTAGCGGAACACTGTAATGCGAAGCGCTGTATAGCGGGGTCAGCCTGTACTATGGGTGCCTTCATCCCGACCTTCCATCAGCTACACCCACTGCAACTAACCCACGTTTATCCTCCCCAACACCCAGGGAAGGCATATTATACTACGACAAACTGGGACATAGAAAGGTCAAAATATGGTACACGAGCCTGGCTCATGGCCGGGCTCCGAGAGTAGTTAGAGCCGGGAATCAAAGAGAGAGCCAGGGATCAAAGGGAGAGCCGGGGATCAAAGAGAGAGCCGGGGATCAAGGAGAGCTGTGGATCAAAGAGAGAGTCGAGGATCAAAGGGAGAGCCGGGGATCAAAGAGAGAGCCGGGGATCAAGGAGAGCTGTGGACCAAAGAGAGAGTCGAGGATCAAAGGGAGAGTCGGGGATCAAAGGTAGAGCCGGGGATCAAGGAGAGCCGGAGATCAAAGATAGAGCCGGGGATCAAGGAGAGCCGGAGATCAAAGATAGAGCCGGGGATCAAGGAGAGCCGGAGATCAAAGGTAGAGCCGGGGATCAAGGAGAGCTGTGGATCAAAGAGAGAGCCGGGGATCAAAGAGAGAGCCGGGGATCAAAGGTAGAGCCGGGGATCAAGGAGAGCTGTGGCTCAAAGAGAGAGTCGAGGATCAAAGAGAGAGTCGGGGATCAAAGGTAGAGCTGTGGATCGAGGAGAGCTGTGGATCAAAGAGAGCTGTGGATCAAGGAGAGCTGTGGATCAAGGAGAGCTGTGGATCAAAGAGAGCTGTGGATCAAGGAGAGCTGTGGATCAAAGAGAGCTGTGGATCAAGGAGAGCTGTGGATCAAAGAGAGCTGTGGATCAAGGAGAGCTGTGGATCAAGGAGAGCTGTGGATCAAAGAGAGCTGTGGATCAAGGAGAGCTGTGGATCAAGGTTAAGTTAGGTTAGACCAACTTCATCAACTTCTTTCCGTTTAATGTACACTTCAACGTTTACACAAGCTTATTCTTTCAAAGCTACACTTACGATATATTCTTCAGATATTCCTTAATATAATTACCACTCTTAATATAATTAAAAATATCGCTGTGTAGAAATAGGGCAATATTACGGGAGATGGAGGAAGAGGAGAGTATCTACACTCTTGGTACTCACGTTGTACTCGCCTAGTCTTGTTAAAGTTGCAGCTCACGCTCTAGAGTCCGTCTCAGCTCTCTACAGGTCACAGACCAGTCATTTCTTTTGTTATTTTCGGCCTCTTAAAAACTGTTGCTCTTTCCATGAGTGAAGTGAGTACCAGTGGGACCAGACAATGTGTCGCCATACTGTGTACCACTAGATCAGCATCAGTGGGACCAGACACTGTCGTCATACTGTGCGCCAGTATGGGGGCGTTGATCCCAGGAATACCTTCAAGGTAGACTCCAGGTTGTTAGGTAAGACACATATGCAACAGTTAGGTATCTTTATTTCGAAACGTTTCGCTTACACAGTAGGCTTCTTCAGTCGAGTACAGAAAAGTTGATAGAAGCAGAAGATACTTGAAGACGATGTAATCAGTCCATCACCCTTGAAGTTTTGAGGTGGTCAGTCCCTCAGTCTGGAGAAGAGTATTGTTCCATAGTCTGAAACAATATGGAGTTGAAGTGACAGGATGGAGCCTATATACCGCCAGGAGGTGAGATGTAGGCCACTAGTAGAGGTAAGAATGTTGTCGTTGGAAGGTCAGGTCCCTCTCAAATCCAGCCATTCTCACAAGTAGAAGTTGACAAAGTTGATTTCAGGTTTGTACCAAGATACCCTTGTGTTGCAGTGTCTGACAGAGTGAACATTAAAATGGTATAAAATACCGACAGGTTGTTAGGTAAGACACATATGCAACAGTTAGGTATCTTTATTTCGAAACGTTTCGCCTACACAGTAGGCTTCTTAAGTCGCGGGGGCGTTGATCCCCGGAATACCCTCCAGGTAGACTCCAGGTGATGGACTGGGCCGCGGGGGCGTTGATCCCCGGAATACCTTCCAGGTAGATTCCAGGTGGTGGACCGGGCCGCGGGGGCGTTGATCCCCGGAATACCTTCCAGGTAGACTCCAGGTGTCTTACAGACACAATGATACCAACAAGTTTTAAATTTTATAGATGCAAATTTGCTACTTTCCTAACATAGTTATTCAATAGGTTGGATAAATTCATGAGTGGATGCGGGTGGGTGTGAGTTGGACCTGACTAGCTTGTGCTACTAGGTCAGATACCGTGCTCCTTCCTTAAGTGAATGTGACCTGACCTAACTAGATTAGGACATTGGCTTAAGCCAGTAGGCCTGCTACAATGTTCCTTCTTTCATATGTTCTTACCTCGGAATTGTTTGATTCCTTTTAATAATTAGGGAACACATTTTCTGATTGACTTCATACTTTGATAAATGATGATGATGTTGATTCCTGCAGTGTTGCATTTGCAGTTTGTTCAGGAATACCTGGAGTTTACCTGGAGAGAGTTCCGGGGGTCAACGCCCCCGCGGCCCGGTCTGTGACCAGGCCTCCTTAGGTCAGTGTCCCAGGATGCGACCCACACCAGTCGACTAACACCCAGGTACCCATTTTACTGATGGGGAACATAGACAACAGGTGGAAAGAAACACGTCCAATGTTTCTACTCTGGCTGGGAATCGAACCCAGGCCCTCGCCGTGTGAAGCGAGAGCGTTAACCACCAGGCCACCAGATATTATTGACATAATATAAAGTTCCTGGTGATGCAAAGTATTTCAACAATGATGAATGTTTCACAAGGGGAGAAGAAGAGAGAGTGGACTGCATATTGAATGTAAGAACGTAAGAAAGAAGGCACGCTGCAGCAGGCTTACTGGCGGTGGAAATAAATGGTATAAAATACCGACACAATGGAAATATAAACACATATGCAGTATAATGTGATCCTTTATTGACTACGTTTCGCCCACACAGTGGGCTTTTTCAAGTCACAAACAGAACTACCTGGGGTAACGAGTATTTATAGTCAGGTTCAGAATGCTGAGGTCAGATGCAGCATTCTCCACCTGACCTCAGTATTCTGAACCTGACTATAAATACTCGCGTTCCTTCCACCCCAGGTAGTTCTGTTTGTGACTTGAAAAAGCCCACTGTGTGGGCGAAACGTAGTCAATAAAGGATCACATTATACTGCATTTTTTTTTTTTTTTTTCAACAAGTCGGCCGTCTCCCACCGAGGCAGGGTGACCCAAAAAAGAAAGAAAATCCCCAAAAAGAAAATACTTTCATCATCATTCAACACTTTCACCACACTCGCACATTATCACTGTTTTTGCAGAGGTGCTCAGAATACAACAGTCTAGAAGCATACACATATAAAGATACACAACATATCCCTCCAAACTGCCAATATCCCAAACCCCTCCTTTAAAGTGCAGGCATTGTACTTCCCATTTCCAGGACTCAAGTCCGACTATATGAAAATAACCGGTTTCCCTGAATCCCTTCACTAAATATTACCCTGCTCACACTCCAACAGATCGTCAGGTCCCAAGTACCATTCGTCTCCATTCACTCCTATCTAACACGCTCACGCACGCTTGCTGGAAGTCCAAGCCCCTTACCCACAAAACCTCCTTTACCCAGGCTTATTGGCCCATGGGAGGCAGGTCCAAGTCTCCTACCGGCTCAAACCAATGACCCAACTTATTCAGGTCAGGTCACATCCACTTAAGGAAAGAGCACGGCATCAGACCTATTCAGCATAAGCTAGTCAGGGCCAACTCACGCCCACTTGACACTATCACAACAGAAACATCCATAAACTGGAAGAGCAGGCAGGGAAAACTGGATAGATCATAGATCAAAGACTAGGTATCGATGCGCCAGGAGTAAGTATTAGGATAGACGAGTGGCATCCCACAAGGCTTTGTATAGGGACCGATGCTGTTTCCCCGGTATACCTAAACGACATACCAGAAGAGATAGACCTGTGTAAATAAGTTTATTTAAGCACAGGTACACATTATCATACATAGTGTAAATTACCTAAGATAACATGAAAAAAAAGTAACATTTCCATCTGCCGAGGTTGATGTTAACTAATGAGGTGAATGAAAGCTGGGATAACAGGAAAAGGCTTCAAGCATGGTCATATGTGGAGATGAAGATTGAGACACTTACGCAGCATATGGGAATCTTTATTCAGGAAACTGTTTCCTGAATGAAGATTCCCATATGCTGCATAAGTGTCTCAATCTTCAACTTGTCGGTTTTTCAAATCATTCATCACATATGTGGAGATATTGGAAGTCAACCTCAGCAAGTACTATGACAATTGGGACTTAAGAAGAGCAGAAATGTAGTCCAGCTTGGAGACTGGAACAAGCTACACACGTCACATAGGAAGCTAGGGATGAGTGCGGTACTGGTCTACAGTGATATATACATCCATCACCCACCTATGGAAGGTATTCAAGTTCCTAAATATGAAAAGTCGGGTTTAGCATAGATATATCAGTTGATTTCTGTTAATGGTTCCAGGGATCATTAAGCCCAGGGCCTGGTCTCAGACCTGGTCTTATAAATTAAAGACCATTAATCCTGCCAGAGTGCAAAACGTTAAGCAGGCTTCTGTGGACTATCACTAATATACTAGTACTAATATCTTTGCTACAAGTACTAGGTATACAGACCATAGCTGACATCAATGACATACTACTATATAGAAAGCCACTTGTTATGCTGAGCATTCCCCGCAAATTAGGTCAGTTTTTGTCCCAGGATGCGACCCACAACAGTCAACTAACACCCAGGTACCCATTTTACACTGATGGGTGAACAGGGTCAGCAGGTGTCTTTTGGAAGCACATCCCTAACGTTTTCCATGTCCAAACACTAGAAACATTGAAGGGGATCATAAGATTATTAATCTTGAGCTGTGTGTAGAAGTTGGCGCTCAGTAAGCACCAACCTCCAGCTTGACACTTCTCACGAAAAATATATTGTCGTTAGTAAACGTCTCAAACCTTTCCAAAAAGTCGAAACCTTGAATGAAAACAATTGTCTCATTTTTCTGTATATGTTAATATTTCTAATTTTTTTAAATTTCTAAAATGTTATTAAAATCACCCAAGATAACCCCGAAAAGCTAAACAGTGGGTTATTGGGTTCTTAGAAAAGTTGGGGCGCCATTGTACACTAAGAGAAAACACCATAAGTGTCTGGGGCCCAAGACTGTTCAACAGCCTCCCACCATGCATAAGGGGAATTACCAATAGGCTTCTGGCTGCCTTCAAGAGGGAGCTGGACAGATACTTAAAGTCGGTGCCGGATCAGCCGGGCTATGGTTCGTACGTTGGACTATGTGCGGCCAGCAGTAACAGCCTGGTTGATCAGGCACTGATCCACCGGGAGGCCTGGTCGTGGACCAGGCCGCGGGGGCGTTGATTCCCGGAATACCCTCCGGGTAGACTCCAGGTAGAAGGGTTAAAAGATTCCTACCCATAACAGGTGACTGCTGGGTGAAAAGCGGTAGCAGGGGTCAGGAGACTTGCTCAATATTGAACCCGGGTCAGTTTAATTGTGACTCGAAGGCTGCACCACAAGCGAAGCACGAGAACACATTAAAAAGGAAAAAAAAAAAGGCCTGGACAACCATCTTCATAAATGCTCCACCGCCCCTGGGTGCACTCACCCGAAAAAGTCCCGATGGACGCAGGATATGGACACCCCGACAGACAAATGGCTGTGTTGGGAGACATATTGATCCTCGTGAGGTTGGGAGTGAGTCTTCCACTGCTGCTAGTATACCTCCACCCCATCCTGAGTAGAAAGCCATCCATTCTTGGAGTCCGCCCGCTCTGGCAACTCCCTCCCTTCCTTCCTCTACCATCAATCTTCAACTCTACTGTCCGATAATTGTGCAATCCATCTTCAGTAACGATATATGGTTGAAAAAATGAGCGAGAAATATTGAAAAGCATCACTGTTTTTCTTGGTGAGTTTTGTTTGTGCCCGTGAGAGCCTTGTATTCTGCCAAGGCTAACCAAAATATGCTCCAGATATTTTCTAACCGGGATAATTCAACAGTTTTTTTTATAGCAATATTTTCTCCCTGGATAAAACGTGGACATGTTCAATAAGGGCTGAAAAATAATGGGCAACCTCGTAATGGGAATTCTGTCCAATGGGAGCCCCGTGGGGGCGTGGTCGGGACTGTGGCTCGACCAATAGCGCGCTGGGGAGCCAGAGCTGCCGACCAATCCCAGCGCAGGGAAAGTAATAAGGCCTGCCTGAACTTCCCAAATTGCTAACATTACTTTTACGGCAGCCCTAATCTTTAATATTTCTGAGCGCGGGGGATCCCACAAGTTCAACATTGCTTTCCCAAAGAACATAATGCCATTTTCTGCGTGATGTTGGATTAGGATTTGACCCCTACGGTGCTTGTTCATCCACTACTGACGGCTCCCCTATTACGTTGCATAACACACGCTGCTGGAGAGCACTTGAGGCTGGGGTTCTGGCCTGGGGTTTCTTCCCCAGTAACCTCATGTTCTCTCGCTTCCCAGGAACTCATAATTCTGATAACTTCATCGTGCAAAGTTGGGAGGGTCTACGAGGCATCGATCAGACGTAGTTGTCATGGCAACGTTGGGGTAATGGGGGTATTGGGGGGGGGGCAGGACACGGTAACCAAGACCAATTTGATCCCTGAGTCCCGAAATTGGATCCCAGCTTCAGTGGCGCTGCTGGGAGCGGCCGCCCAGGACACACTGTTGCCTCCACCACCACTGTTACTATTACCATTACTATTGCTGTTACCATCACTATCATCAACACAACTGATAGATTGGGAGGTTGTGAAGTTACTGGGAAAATGTGAAAAGGAAAATGGGAAAGTGCAGGACAATTTCATCCTCCCCCTTCCCGCTACTGGTTGGTTTCCCCCGTTACTGTTCGGTTCCCACAGCTACTGTTTAATTCCCTCAATTACTGTTTGGGGCCCTCTGTTACTGTTTTGCTCCCTCAGCTACTGTTTGGTTCCCTCTGTTACTGTTTGGGTAGGTAGAAGTAGCTGAATGGTCTCGGCAGAGCTGGTATTGCTGTCGTAGCTCTACATTTATTGTAATTTTAGCTGTGATGAGAGGAAAAGAGAGAGAGAGAGAGAGGAAAGGGGAAGGATATATCGAGGCTTTTCCTCTGCCCCAGAGAGAATATTCCTCCTTTTTTTTCAGGGAGAGACGGGGACCCTCTTCTTTCCATTCTCTTCCCGAAACCCTTTCTACTCTTTAAAAGAGTCAGCGCAAGGCACTATCGCCTCTACTTCTCAGGCTGATAGGGTCTCCTCTTGGTCTTCATTCTCGGGTGTCTGAAGCCTTTCTGGTCTTCGCAAGAGGACAAAGAGAGAAGAGAAGAGATGAAACCCGGTTAGTCTTTGCCAAAATATATTTCTTTATATTTTTCCTCTGCCTCTTCTCGTTTGGTCTCGCTAGGGAGTAAGACCTTGTATTGGGACCTGTTTCTTGAGCAGGGTATGAAGGTCCTTGTGGCTCATATTTGGTCTTTTGCTGGTAGATGAGAGAGATGTGTGTTGCTTAGTTCCTTCAGTCTATGGCAGTTGCTTCCTTCAGTTTCTGTTACTGTTGCTTCCTTCCTTCAGTTTCTGTTACTGTTGCTTCCTTCAGTTTCTGTTACTGTTGCTTCCTTCAGTTTCTGTTACTGTTGCTTCCTTCCTTCAGTTACTGTTGCTTCCTTCAGTTTCTGTTACTGTTGCTTCCTTCCTTCAGTTTCTGTTACTGTTGCTTCCTTCCTTCAGTTTCTGTTACTGTTGCTTCCTTCCTTCAGTTACTGTTGCTTCCTTCCTTCAGTTTCTGTTGCTGTTGCTTCCTTCCTTCAGTCTCTGTTACTGTTGCTTCCTTCCTTTAGTTTCTGTTACTGTTCTTCCTTCAGTCTTTTTAATTGCTAGTTCCTTCCTTCAGTCTTTGTGATTGCTGGTTCCTTCCTTCAGTCTTTGTGAATGCTGGTTCTGGTTTCATCCTGCAAGTGTTGGTTCTCATACTCGCGTGCCACGTAATTTACCTCTTATTCAGTAAGGCTTAATGGATCTCGGCTTCAATAGGCTTAATTCATCCAAGATTCAATAAGCTTTAATTTATTATTGCAGAGAGATAGTGTTGTTTCCCATTTCAACAGGACGTTGTTAGCTCCCGCTGCAGTGGGATACCGTTAGTTTCGTCAAGTGTAAACCGTTAGTTTCTTCAACGAAAAACCGTTAGTTTCTTCAACGAAAAACCGTTAGTTTCTTCAACGAAAAAACGTTAGTTTCTTTAATTAACGAAAAAGTTAGGTATTCTGTGGGAAACTTAGTTTCTCCAACAGGACATTATTTGTTCTTGAACGGGAGAGAGCTACTTGTTTCAACGGCAAACGGCTAGTTTATCAACGGGAGTTTTCCAGTGGGAAAACGTTAGCTTTTCAACGATCCTTTGCGGATGATACTAGGATCTGCATGAGGCTGTCATCTGCTGAGGACGCGGTTAACCTCCAAGAAGATATAAACAAAGTTTTCCAGTGGGCAACGGTAAACAATATGATGTTCAATGAGGACAAATTCCAACTACTCCGTTATGGAAAACTGGAGGAGATAATAACTAGAACAGAGTATACTACTGACTCTGGCCATACAATAGAGCGGAAAAATAATGTAAGGGACCTGGGAGTAGTAATGTCTGAGGATCTCACTTTCAAGGATCACAACAGTGCCACGATCGCACGTGCAAAGAAAATGATAGGATGGATAATGAGAACTTTCAAAACGAGAGATGCCAAGCCCATGATGATCCTTTTCAAATCACTTGTTCTCTCTAGGCTGGAATACTGCTGTACATTAACATCTCCATACAAAGCAGGTGAAATCGCAGATCTAGAGAGTGTACAGAGATCCTTTACTGCACGTATAAGTTCTGTCAAGCACCTTAACTACTGGGAACGCTTGGAAGCACTTGACTTGTACTCGTTGGAACGCAGGAGGGAGAGATATATCATAATCTACACTTGGAAAATCTTGGAAGGAATGGTCCCAAATCTGCACACAGAAATCACTCCCTACGAAAGTAAAAGACTGGGCAGGCGATGCAAAATGCCGCCAATAAAAAGTAGGGGCGCCATTGGTACACTAAGAGAAAACACCATAAGTGTCCGGGGCCCAAAACTGTTCAACAGCCTCCCATCAAGCATTAGGGGAATTGCCAATAAACCCCTGGCTGCCTTCAAGAGAGAGCTGGACAGATAGATACCTAAAGTCAGTGCCGGATCAGCCGGGCTGTGGCTCGTACGTTGGACTGCGTGCGGCCAGCAGTAACAGCCTAGTTGATCAGGCCCTGATCCATCGGGAGGCCTGGTCATGGACCGGGCCGCGGGGGCGTTGATCCCCGGAATAACCTCCAGGTAGGTACTGTTAGCTCTTTAACAGGACACCATTACCTTTTCTTTAACGGGATGGTAATCGAGCGTAGCTCATATATTTGAATCTAGTCATGGGAAATCCCTGGAGTGGAGATGGAAGCTCCGTGTCACAGGCATGACATGCGTCTGGGACAAGTTTCGAACGAGTTTCCAGCCAAGTGTGGCACCGCCCTTACTGCATGTTACTAAGGTGTGGTCTCAGGGATGTCACTTTGTTATTAAGAACTCTTAGTTTGGTTCCTTCCCCCTTCCCCCGTCCTTGCCTTTCATAAGTCTGTAACCAGTTGTGCAGAACATCAAAATGTGTTATTTAATTTTTAAAGAGGTGGAGTGGTAAGCCAATGGAAGGCCTCGATCAGATGACCAAAAGCACCAGCGGCGGGTCTTCAAATGACTAAGACCCGCGTCGGGAAACGTTAATTTTGTCCCGTTGTCCTGACAAAATCTTATCTATTTCAGCTTCCATTCATTTCAGATCCCATTTCATGTATATTGTAATTCAGGTTAGATTAGGATTGGTTAGCTTAGGCTTAATCATGTTATAAAAACGTAGATTTAGTCACAAATAAGGGAATTAAAAAAAATGCTCTGGTTTAGCTTAGGGTATGATAAGTTATGTAAACGTATATTGAACCACAAATAAATAAATAAAAAAAAAAAGAACACGATATGTCTGGTAATGTCCAAGTCTGAATAAGGGATTGAGACACCTCTCCCACGAGCCCTCCTAGGGCGGGGAAGGTGCCAGAGCCAGAGCTTGCTACCACCTGCAGCTCACAAGGCTGCCATTCCCATGAGCCCCTCTGGGGCGGGGAAGATGGCAGACCAGAGGCCTAGCTTCTCCCTACGAGTCCCTTGAGGGCGGGGAATGGGGCTAGGCCTGGGGACAGTTGGTCTCGGAAGATGAGGAGGTGCTTGTGCCTCCTCCCATGGGAGACATAGGTCTCAAGCCACTCCCAAGACGGAGCCAAGGCCGGGTCACCATCTGGAAAAGTCCCGGGCCGGGAGAGTACCGGCGCATCATGAACAACAATAACAAGTCTGAACGTCAATCACTTAAGGTGCAAGAATGATCGTGAGAGTAACTTGAGTGCTGGGTATCGATGTCTCAAGCAGTGAGTGTCAGAAAGTTGGTGGGTGTTGATGGCATCAGCAGTATGGTGCATCCAGGGTGGAGAACTCGGCTCTCAGTCGATCAGTCGAAATAACCTGGGTTCGATCCTCACCCTTTTCCCCCATCCCGTGAATTAAAGCAGGATCATAAAAAGAACACTACAATAAGTCTACTGGTCTATGCTAGGCAAATACGTGAAATAAAAGAGCACAGTAAGTGTACTGGCCCATGCAATCCAAAACCTTTGGTGAGGAACGGTGTCAGACGCCTTCTTACTCTTCCCCCTAAAAAGCAATGTACCCGCCCCTCTTATTTTCGCTGTATCTTCTTTATCAAAGAATTGCAGTAGGTTCGTGAGGCAAGGCTTCTGCGTCCATGACTTTGTGTTAGCTGTTGTTTAGGAAAATATGTGTGTATGTACTCACTAATTGTTGTTGCAGGGGTCGATTCATAGTTCCTGTCCCTGCCTCTTCACTAGTCACTACTAAGTCCACTCTCTACCTGCTCCATGAGCTTTATCATACCTCATCTTAAAACTATGTATGGATCCTGCCTACACCAAATCACTTTGCAGACTATTCCACTTCTTGACAACTTTATGGCTGAAGAAGTACTTCCTAACATCCTTGTGTGTGTGAGTGAGAGATGTGTACATGGCAGTTAGGTGTGGTTGTTGTTAGTGAAAGCCAGGACCTCATTAGATTTGGGTGATTTTAGTTTGTATATTATTAGATTATTTGCATAAATACTTAAATCAGTGCGGGTTCTTCCACAAGTTACGTTTTTTGTTGCTTGTTTAAAATGTTAGGGTAAACTAATTTTTAAATGTACCTAATTATGGATTAATTTCCATGGCATAAGCTTAAAAGTCGTGAAAAGACACAGGATGCAGACCGAGCTCTGATTGGGAAAACGCTTTGCTCTCTGCTCTTTGTAGAGCTTCATTCGACGACGCTCTACATAGAGAAATGTTCCAATAAAAACGTCTGTAACTTGTGTCTTTACCTTAACATAATAAGTGGTCTTAGATAGCTAGTATGTTAGATCCCATGGGTCTCTTTCTCTTTCTCAATTTCCCACCCTTTATATTTCCTATTTTTTTCTGGAATATTTCTGTGTTTTATCAGAGAGAGAGAGAGAGAGAGAGAGATAAGGCTGTGTCAAGTACACAAGAGGGAACGTAGCCACCAGTCAATATTTTTTTAAAGACTAATAACTCTGTCTTTATCCCAGCTGTGCCTTAGTGTGATAGTGAGTGTTAAAGTGAGAATGTGAAAGTAAGAGTGAATGTGAGAGCGAGAGTGAATGTGAGCAAGGTTAGCACAGGTTTATGTGAGAGCCTGCCATAAATGAGCAGTCATACATGTGTATCTTAAGGCTACTAATGACAGCTTTTTGTTTTTAACTCTCTAATGTGCTGTGTTGAAAATTATATAAAATACCGACAAGTTGAAGATTAAGACACATGTGCAACAGCTGGGTGTCTTTATTGTTGAAATGTTTCACCTACACAGTAGGCTTCTTCAGTCATATATAGAGGCAACAGGTGTAGTAGTGAAATGAAGATGATGTAATCAGTCCATCAACCTTGGGGAAATAGTATTTGAGGTGGTCAGTCCCTCAGCCAAGCTGAGGGGCTGACCACGCTTATGTCTTCAGGCTAAGGGACTGACCACACTTGTCTCCAAGCTAAGGGACTGACCACACTTGTCTCCAAGCTAAGGGACTGACCACACTTGTCTCCAAGCTAAGGGGCTGATCACACTTGTCTCCAAGCTGAGGGACTGACCACACTTGTCTCCAAGCTTAGGGACTGACCACACTTGTTTCCAAGCTAAGGGACTGACCACACTTATGTCTCCAGGCTAAGGGACTGACCACACTTATGTCTTCAGGCTTAGGGACTGATTACATCATCTTCATTTCACTACTACACCTGCTGCCTCTGTATTTGACTGAAGAACCCTACCGTGTAGGCGAAACGTTTCAACAATAAAGATACCCAACTGTTGCACACTTGTCTTAATCATCAATTCCCTAATGTAACATCTTTCTATTGTGAATTTTTCTGTGTTGTTTCATGCTTACGTCCTGTGGATAGGTTGGTAAGCCTAGTTTCCTGCATTTTGTGTGTGAATAGGTTTCTAAGCCTATTTTTCCTTCTTTTGAATGTGGATAGGTCTCTAAGTTTGGTTTTCTGCATTTTGAGTGTGGATAGGTTTCTAAGATAAGTTTCTCTTCTTGTTTTCTGTATGAAGTGACTGGTAAGCCTGTTTTTATTTTTTAAGGTTTGTAACCTGTTATGGTCATTTTTTTTTTACTGAGGTTGGTTAGCATAATTTCCCATTTTCTTTATAATAAAATTTTGTCGGATATTTTTACTCTTTTACTTAATTTGTGCTTTTTTGTGATGTATTATTAATTGTAAGAGAATCTAGTTCTTTTAAATAAATTTAGGTTATATTTTTAGGAAAATGCAAATCGAATGCATTTTTATTACATTTTCTGAAGAATTTTGATTTTCTTTCCGCAATTAACTAACTGTGGTGTCACTATTTCAACTGTATTGAAAGTTTTCTTAATATATATATATATATATATATATATATATATATATATATATATATATATATATATATATATATATATATATATATTAAAGAGTTTATTGCATTTATGACACTCTTAAAGGAAAACTAAGATTTGTTGAATATTTTTAGGAAACAGATTTATTTGTCTGGAAGATTGTGATAGGTTGTTTTTAATGTTTTATTAATTGAAGTGGTTTTGTCGACACTGCTCACTTGAACATTCTTCCCTTCAGGGAGAGAATGTTGTCTCCCTGAGGGAGACAACATTCTCTCCCTCAGGGAGACAACATTCTCTCCCTCAGGGAGACAACATTCTCTCCCTCAGGGAAACAACATTCTCCCCCTCAGGGAAGCAACATTCTCCCCCTCAGGGAAACAACATTCTCTTCCTCAGGGAAACAACATTCTCCCCCTCAGGGAAGCAACATTCTCCCCCTCAGAGAAGCAACATTCTCCCCCTCAGGGAAGCAACATTTTCCCCCTCAGGGAAGCAACATTCTCCCCCTCAGGGAAACAACATTCTCCCCCTCAGGGAAACAACATTCTCTTCCTCAGGGAAACAACATTCTCCCCCTCAGGGAAGCAACACTCTCCCCCTCAGGGAAACAACATTCTCCCCCTCAGGGAAGCAACATTCTCCCCCTCAGGGAAGCAACATTTTCCCCCTCAGGGAAGCAACATTCTCCCCCTCAGGGAAGCAACACTCTCCCCCTCAGGGAAGCAACACTCTCCCCCTCAGGGAAACAACATTCTCCCCCTCAGGGAAGCAACATTCTCCCCCTCAGGGAAGCAACATTCTCCCCTCAGGGAAGCAACATTCTCCCCCTCAGGGAAGCAACATTCTCCCCCTCAGGGAAGCAACATTCTCTTCCTCAGGGAAGCAACATTCTCCCCTCAGGGAAGCAACATTCTCCCCCTCAGGGAAGCAACATTCTCCCCCTCAGGGAAGCAACATTTTCCATCTCAGTGAAACATTCTTCCCTGAAGGGAAACAACATTCTTCCCTTCAGGGAAACAACATTCTTCCCTTCAGGGAAACAACATTCTTCCCTGAAGGGAAACAACATTCTTCCCTTCAGGGAAACAACATTCTTCCCTTCAGGGAAACAACATTCTTCCCTTCAGGGAAACAACATTCTTCCCTTCAGGGAAACAACATTCTTCCCTGAAGGGAAACAACATTCTTCCCTTCAGGGAAACAACATTCTTCCCTTCAGGGAAACAACATTCTTCCCTGAAGGGAAACAACATTCTTCCTTGAAGGGAAACAACATTCTTCCCTGAAGGGAAACAACATTCTTCCCTGAAGGGAAACAACATTCTTCCCTGAAGGGAAACAACATTCTTCCCTGAAGGGAAACAACATTCTCCCCATCAGGGGAACAATTAACAAAAGTTACACAAATTTTCGATATTTTAATTGTTAATTTTGTACTAAAACTAACCTAGCAGGGTAGTAAATTATCCCAATTTTACAATAATTTACATTATGTTAAAGAGCCTAATTTTCCTAATCTAAGAAGTTTGCATAGCTAGTTAACAGCTAGTTAACAGCAGAAGGCCTACTGGTCCATACAACATAAGAACATAAGCAAGAAGGAACATTGCAGCAGGCCTACTGGCCCATGCGAGGCAGGTCCAATTATCCTACCGGCTTAAGCCAACACCCTAACCTAGTCAAGTCAGGTCACTTTCACTTAAGGAAGGAGCACGGCACGGCTTAATTCAGGGAACTGGAGCACAGATCTAGTTCCCTAGATCAAGAGCCCCTCACCAGCGTCCAGGAACCTTCCTTGAGGGAGCAGGTCCTTAAGTAACAGTTACATGAGACTATAAGTCTCGTGTTAATGTGGCTTTTCGGAGGCTTGTTTGAGCCCCCAGAAACAGTGAAATGTACTTATTCAAATTCGAAGATAATTTATGCAAATTAAGGCATTTTATGTTATGTAATTTTTAGGAAATTTGGGTTTGGTTGCTGTGTTAGTTTGGTTCAAAAAACTGCATATAAAAAATTTGTATTACAATATTTCGCTGTTTTCCTTCAAGAACAGGATGAATCTACACATTTTGTCCAATTTTTTTTCCCTTCGGGTAAATATTCTTTATTTCTAGGAATAAGTAAATGATTATTTTTTACTCTTTAACCTCGTGAGGTAAATTTTTTCGATATTTGTATTGGCTGATATAAATTTTCGTGAATTTCAGAATGTTTTAAGTAATTTGAATTACAATCACAGACTAAGCTATTTTTTTTTTTATCAGGGTTGCATCAGGGTTACCATTGCGGATACTTTCTCCTGAAGTTGAAAACTCGTTTTTTTTTTCCTTTCGCCCTGTTATTTTTTTTTTTTTATATCTCTGAGCTTCAATATATCAAGAGTTTTTTTTTTATTTGGATCATATTCCATCCGTCAATTGAAGTTGCCAGGCCTTTGAAAGAATAGTATTCTCATACATCCACTTGATGATCTGAAAACAGAAAACTAATAAATGGCCTGACGAAATATATGGAAAAGCAAACCTTACTAAACAAGCACAAATAACCCGCACATAAAAGAGAGAAGCTTACGACGACGTTTCGGTCCGACTTGGACCATTGACAAAGTCACACTGTGACACAGTCACACAGTGTGACTTTGTGAATGGTCCAAGTCGGACCGAAACGTCGTCGTAAGCTTCTCTCTTTTATGTGCGGGTTATTTGTGTATCGTTCCAGTCACGGTATTGTGCCTTTTTGTTATTTAGTTATTTACTTACTAAACAAGATTATAAGGTCGGCATTTTCGTGTTTGCTGCCGTTGGTTACGACTATTGGAAGTTTGGATGAGGTTGGCTAGACGTTAACCGAGTTATATACACATACATATATGGTATATAGGCGGGACCAGGAGCTGTGAATCGACACACACACACACACACACACACACACACACACACACACAGAGGAAGATGTAGAAAAAAACGTAGACAGAAAACCATGATAAAAATGAAATGGAGGGTTGGAAGATAATTAGGTGACAGCAATATGAAATGATTACCGTAAGTAGAGAGATTATTATAATCAAGGGGGAAGCGCTAAACCCGGAGGATTATACAGCGCCTGGGGGGGGGGATGTGGAAGGCATTCAGGCTTAATTCGGGGAACTGGAGCACAGATCCAATTCCCTAAATCAAGAGCCCCTCACCAACATCAAGGAACCTTCCTTGAGGGGATAAGTAGAGAGAGAGAGAAAACAAGGAAGGTAACAAACTAGGATGATTAAGAGCTCAATAGACCATTAGAGAAAAAGAACTAATATAATTGGTAGTATCAGGACTAACAAGTGTACATCAATTTTCTCAGATAACGGCCGGTAAGAAACGGAATAAAACGAAAGAAAAGAATTGGCAGAATGATGAGTACTTGGAAGTCAAACAAGGGTGACATTGTTAGACACACAAGCCAGTTAGTTTGTTCAATCTGTCGACTGTACGTGATTATGACTGCAGTTATTCACCCGGGTGTAACAATCAAGAATATTGTACTTAGTAGCTAAATTAGTGATTAAAGTTCTCCCTGCAGACACTGAGAAATACGTAACACAGTGAGCAAAGTTATAACTGAATAAGCTAGGTAACGTTACGGTAGTTAGCAAACTTAAACCAAATAGAAACTGAATTTATTAATTTAAAAACTAACTAGGAGATATACTATAATGGATGTATTGTAGTAAGCTCATAATAAACCCAACGAAAAGTCCCTTTTATGTAATTATGCTGATTTTTTTCTTTTATTTCAAGGGAAAGTGAGCCAACTATGAGGTAGATGGAAGTTTATTTTGCCACAGGTACACATAAGTACAATTATCATCCATAGTGTAAATTACTTAATTAAATAACCTATAAAAAAGTCAAAGTGATTTATTTCCATTGGAGTCCTTGATCATATTTATGGTGTTTAGTGATCTTTAATATAGTTTCACACTACCATTAACATACTATCTTTAATTAACATAGTTTCACACTTCGATACCATCATTAACATACTCTAGCTGGGGGTGGTGGGGGGGGGGGGAGAAGTCCTGTGTCCGGCTCTGCCGGGTTTAGGTCAGGGGTTCTACCTCACCTAATTGGGAAATTATTGTTCCCATTTCTGGTGTTGGAAGAAAGTTTATTTCCTCTTAGTTTCCAGCCCAAAATTGGAGCAATATACTTTTCCCATATTACTGGGTTTTGGTGGACCTTAAACCCCACAGCAACACTGGCAGTCATCAGGGGAACACTGACACTTAAAGTATCTGCTGCTACATGTATGACCTCGGGAAAATCTACTCTCACTGTTGACGAATTTAATAGTTTATATCATGAGAGAGATGTCCATTGACTGTGAAGAGGAATGCTCCAATATTGAAGATATTGAGATGGTGAATTTCACCGATTTTGAGCTCACTTTGAGATATTTGTTCACGGAATTTAAAGGTAAAAGTAACTGTAAGGGGGGGGGGGAGGGTTAATGACAAAAATACACAGCAATTACTTAATCTAGTAGTTTTGGTTATATTTGATTAGATTTTATTGCAAACGCTTTTTACGGAGGCTCCTGATTTCCTTTGGTAGTTTCTCAGGTTTATTAATTTTTTACTTTTGGTTAATATTGAATTCGTGGGCTCGGGTTTACCATATAAATTCTCCAATACTAAGTAGTTTATACAATAAGAACAGTTATACTTTGAGCCTATGGGTTGAATTATCAATGTTTGGTTACCCAAAAGGAAATGTAATGCAACTTAACCTAACCTAGAGTTTGACTCTAAATCTGGGTTAAGTTAGGTTTAATACCCTTTTTTTCTCATACAGATGAATAGATCCTTTGCATAAGCAAAAAATATAGCCATCCTCAATGCATAACCCATTTCATATTTGATGAGTTACATGTAAAGTTATTGCTAAGCTCAGAATAGATCTCCTAAACTTGGTACAGTATTAACCATAGTTTTCCATGAGTGTTAAATTTTGTTATGTCTGTTAGGTACAGTTATTCATATACAGTCATAGGGTTTTTTTCTTTTTATTAGAAATTGCAGAGTTTCATTAAGTGCTAAACCTGTGTGGGTCACTCAACAGAGGAGTGGCAAAGGCTTGATCTTCTGTCTGCCAAATGCTGGACATCTAAAATTGGCCAACTCCTGTTATCTTTCGTGATAACAATTTAGTCTCGTTGGTGCTGCAGATTTGGGCTGGGTGAATCCTCGTTTAACATATCGTGTACATCAAACGAAACTGCGAATCTCCACTTAGCATGTCTTGGTTGCGGAAAATTATGGTAATCTAAATTTGGACACGCTTCACATTAAATTGCAAGATCAACTTTACTGATACACTTTCACCTATGTCATTCATTGTTTTACATTTTTGGCATTTATAAATTTTCCCCCTTTAGTCACATTGATACTGCCTCTTGTTTGGGATGTTTTTCACATTTATTAGTAATGTTCTTGTACTGTACATAGTTTTATGCTGTGTCAAATAAGCTGTGTGATTCTCGGCAGTTTAGTGCTTAATTTGAATATGTATTATTATCTGTCAAGTAAGGAAATACATTTTGCACAACTGTACCTTTATTATAATGTACAGTACTTAGTGTACTTATTTATTGTCCCAGACCAGGCTTTCTGGTTGATGGCTTAAACAGGCAGGTTATTAGAGGTAGCAGCATCTTTTCCAGTGCAAGCACTTCAGCCAGGCTGATCAGGAATTGTGTTGAATTTAGGCAGTATTGTGTATTTTACAAAACTTGGCATATCTACACCATGCAATAAATGGTTATTTCTTTTGCAAATTGTTATTTTGAGAAATATTAACAAAAATATTACCTTTATTATTCCCCAAATGCTGCATCAGCACCAGTCATTGGTTAGTATATGAGTTAGTCATTGCATCTGGTCACTAGTAGAGAAAATATAAACGAAGATTTGCCAGTTTTATTACTGCCGGTAATGGAGTAAGTTAGGTTCTATTATGGCAGGTTATGACGGATTACGTTAGATATACCTTTGGTATACCTTTGATGAGTTTCAAGAGTTTTTCTTCTCCCAGAGCCTGGCCTTGGATCAGACTCATCTGGTGCTTGCCTGGTCAACCAGGCTGTTGCTGCCTACTGACCCATATATCCATCACAGTCTGGTTGATCAGGGACCTGGTTCAGTTTCCTCACAGATCCTGTACCTTCAGGTCAGGTTGCTGAGACTTTTCATTTTCTCTTAATCTTTACACCTTGTACGTTGAAATGAAGGGACAAATACCACATCCCCATAATCTTTTAAATATACGTATTCACTTCACTGTGACCTTCCATAGCCTCACATTAACTGATCACATGTACTATCGTTATTTATTCTGCTATTTCCATTGATATTTACTCTTAAATCTGTTGGTCTCAGATAAGTGGAAACTGAACTATCTGGCAATAGCTTGCTAGTGATTATCCTCCATATATTTCACCATCTGTCATACACTATGCACTGGATTGTTTACAACATTGTTGTAATCTCCAAAATTTAAAATCACTATTGGAGACTCACTATTTATCAATACCTTTGTCACTCACTGTATGATGATGGTTCAGTCAATTGTAGGCACCTCTTCCATGCATGTCTCTCTCTGAACTTTTCTTCTCGATTAAATTTTCAAGGTATTTTCTGTTATTTGGGTATCTCACTCTGTGGACAATACAGTGGACCCCCGGTTAACGATTTTAATCCGTGCAAGAGGGCTCATCGTTATGCGAAATAATCGTTATGCGAATGAATTTTCCCCATAAGAAATAATGGAAATAAAATTAATCCGTGCAAGACGCCCAAAAGTATGAAAAAAATTTTTTTTTACCACATGAAATGTTAATTTTAATACACACAAACTGAAAAAGGCATGCACAATTACATGACACTTACTTTTATTGAAGATCTGGTGATGATTGATGGGATGGGAGGAGGGGAGAGCATTATCTTCTTACTGTTTAGAAGGGGAATCCCCTTCCATTAGGACTTGAGGTAGCAAGTCCTTTTCTGGGGTTACTTCCCTTCTTCTTTTAATGCCACTAGGACCAGCTTGAGAGTCACTGGACCTCTGTCGCACAACAAATCTGTCCATAGAGCTCTGTACCTCCCGTTCCTTCAAGACTTTCCTAAAATGGGCCATAACATTGTCATTGAAATAGTCACAAGCACGGCTTGCAACAGCTGTGTCAGGGTGATTTTCATCTATAAAGGTTTGCAGTTCAACCCACTCTGCACACATTTCCTTAATCTTTGAAGTAGGCACAATGGATTCCACAACTGGCATAGGCTTCTCAGGGTTAGCCCCAAACCCTTCAAAATCTTTCTTAATTTCCATACTAATTCTCACCCTTTTTACCACAGGGTTGGCACTAGAAGCTTTCTTGGGGCCCATGGTCACTTATTTTCCAGAAACAGCACCGAAAATACTGTAATAATACGAAATATTCCGAGTGTATGCTTGGATGTTACCGCGGAGGCTGGCTGGTAAACAATGGGACGGAGCGGCACATGTGAGGCTGGCTGAGGGCACATTGGACGCGTCTCGGACAAAAATCGGTATGCGGGTTTTTAATCGGTATGCGGGGCAAAAATTTTGCGATAAAAGTAATCGTTATGCGGAAAAATCGCTATGCGATGCCATCGTTATGCGGGGGTCCACTGTATAATTCTCAGCCGAACTTTTTCATCACATGTGGGTAAACAGCCACTTGCTATATAATGATAACCCAAAGCACTGTGTATACCTGGAGAGGGTTTTGGGGGTCAATGCTCCTGCAGCCCAGTCTGTGACCAGGCCTCATGGTGGATCAGGGCCTGATCAACTAGGCTGTTACAGTTGGCCGCACGCAACCCGACATACAAACCACGGCCTGGCTGGTCAGGTACTGACTTTAGGTGCCTGTCCAGCGCCTTCTTGAAGACAGCCAGGAGTCTATTGGTAATCCCCCTTATGTATTATGGGAGCCAGTTGAACAGTCTAGGGCTCCCTCACATTTATTGTGTTGTCTCTTATCGTGCTAGTGGCGCCCCTGCTTTTCATTGGAGGGATGTTGCATCGTCTGTAATGTTAAAGCCTAGTTTCTAATGTTTCTCCTCTGAGACTTGTCCTAGTTTTCTCTTACTTTCTAGTACTTTCCAACTTATATGTATTAGTTTTGTCCCACTTTTGTGTGCTGAGCATTGATCTTAGACTTCCTTTGTCTGTTCTACATTTACTTTTCATCACTGATAGCTACTGTATATGCCACCTTGGTAACAGTTATGGGAACACACTGGCTGAAACTTAGCTCTGCTCTACACTAAACACTATATTTTATTTTTCTCTTCAGAAATTAATTGATATTCCCTTTGTGTTTTCAATATGTGTATTTGCACTCTGCAGGTTCACATGCATATTTTCTGCACTCTATCCCCTCAGGACCCAGCAGAAAAGCACTAATTGTCCAGAGCTCATACACACACACACACACACACACACACACACACATGAATCACAGGGATGTTAGGAAGTATTTCTTCAGCCACAGAGTAGTCAGTAAGTGGAATAGTTTGGGAAGTGATGTAGTGGAGGCAGGATCCATACATAGCTTTAAGCAGAGTTATGATAAAGCTCACGGCTCAGGGAGAGTGACCTAGTAGCAATCAGTGAAGAGGCGGGGCCAGGAGCTTGGACTCGACCCCCGCAACCTCAACTAGGTGAGTACAACTAGGTGAGTACACACACACACACACACACACATGCGTGTTCTTTCTTGGTAAATGTATATTTTTGTTAGTTTTCCCAACTGCATGACATGAGGAATACTTTAGTGGGATACCCTGAGATATTTCTCACAACATATAGCTATCTCTTCGGCAGAAGCAACTTAATTGAACATCTTAAACTAAAATTTATCATGAAAATATGCAGAGGATAGCATAGTAGAGGATAGGATAGCAGATGAACAAGGAGGCTTTAGGAAAGGTAGGGGGGTGTGTGGACCAGGTGTTTACAGTGAAACATATAAGTGAACAGTATTTAGATAAGGCTAAAGAGGTCTTTGTGGCATTTATGGATTTGGAAAAGGCGTATGACAGGGTGGATAGGGGGGCAATGTGGCAGATGTTGCAAGTGTATGGTGTAGGAGGTAGGTTACTGAAAGCAGTGAAGAGTTTTTACGAGGATAGTGAGGCTCAAGTTAGAGTATGTAGGAAAGAGGGAAATTATTTCCCAGTAAAAGTAGGCCTTAGACAAGGATGTGTGATGTCACCGTGGTTGTTTAATATATTTATAGATGGGGTTGTAAGAGAAGTAAATGCGAGGGTCTTGCCAAGAGGCGTGGAGTTAAAAGATAAAGAATCACACACAAAGTGGGAGTTGTCACAGCTGCTCTTTGCTGATGACACTGTGCTCTTGGGAGATTCTGAAAAGAAGTTGCAGAGATTGGTGGATGAATTTGGTAGGGTGTGCAAAAGAAGAAAATTAAAGGTGAATACAGGAAAGAGTAAGGTTATGAGGATAACAAAAAGATTAGGTGATGAAAGATTGAATATCAGATTGGAGGGAGAGAGTATGGAGGAGGTGAATGTATTCAGATATTTGGGAGTGGATGTGTCAGCGGATGGGTCTATGAAAGATGAGGTGAATCATAGAATTGATGAGGGGAAAAAAGTGAGTGGTGCACTTAGGAGTCTGTGGAGACAAAGAACTTTGTCCTTGGAGGCAAAGAGGGGAATGTATGAGAGTATAGTTTTACCAACGCTCTTATATGGGTGTGAAGCATGGGTGATGAATGTTGCAGCGAGGAGAAGGCTGGAGGCAGTGGAGATGTCATGTCTGAGGGCAATGTGTGGTGTGAATATAATGCAGAGAATTCGTAGTTTGGAAGTTAGGAGGAGGTGCGGGATTACCAAAACTGTTGTCCAGAGGGCTGAGGAAGGGTTGTTGAGGTGGTTCGGACATGTAGAGAGAATGGAGCGAAACAGAATGACTTCAAGAGTGTATCAGTCTGTAGTGGAAGGAAGGCGGGGTAGGGGTCGGCCTAGGAAAGGTTGGAGAGAGGGGGTAAAGGAGGTTTTGTGTGCGAGGGGCTTGGACTTCCAGCAGGTATGCGTGAGCGTGTTTGATAGGAGTGAATGGAGACAAATGGTTTTTAATACTTGACGTGCTGTTGGAGTGTGAGCAAAGTAACATTTATGAAGGGGTTCAGGGAAACCGGCAGGCCGGACTTGAGTCCTGGAGATGGGAGGTACAGTGCCTGCACTCTGAAGGAGGGGTGTTAATGTTGCAGTTTAAAAACTGTAGTGTAAAGCACCCTTCTGGCAAGACAGTGATGGAGTGAATGATGGTGAAAGTTTTTCTTTTTCGGGCCACCCTGCCTTGGTGGGAATCGGCCAGTGTGATAAAAAAAAAAAATGCAGAGGATCACATGACTAATAGTAGCTAATACATGTAGATAAAATTTATTGAAGGATTAGACACATGCAACATCTGGGTATTTTTATTGTAGATGTTTTGCCATCAAGTGGCTTTATCAATATAATTTCAAGAACAAGTGTCTCCTTCTTAAAGAAGTCAGTAAGCTTTACTTTATGCTCATGAATTTTACAACTCAGAGAATTTTTTTCGGTTTCAGGTGATCTGACAAGAAACGGTGCAGTGAATCACTGGTCATATGCATTAAGTGAACAGTATCAGCAGAGCTACTACCCACAGTACCAGTACCAGCAGTACCAGTACCACCACGAGTCATACTACAATCAACAGGTATATCAGCAGCAGCAAGCATACTACCCTCAACAGCATCAGTATTTCAGTCAGAGCTCGTACACTGCTCCTGAGCCTCAGCAGCAGTACCCTGTAGGTGCACAACAAGCTGGGGAAAGTGGTCAATGCTGGGAGTGCGGAGCAACATTCCAGGATGTGGCACTCCTTCGTGACCACCTGGCACTCTTCCATGCCCACGTGCTTACGTACTCTTGCCGTTTATGTCCAGTTATTTTTCCTAGTCAAACACTCCTTGCCCATCATTTCAGCAGTTGCCATGTGGTAGGTGATCCAACTGCTTCAGCAAGAACTCAGCATCCAGTTACGAGACAAATAACACCTTTAGTACCTCAGTTGCAAACTGGGGAAGCACAACTCCCTAAAAAAGAAACCGAGTTTGTTTCTAAAGGTAATGAATCTTGCAAAGAACGGCAAAAGGAAGATTTATGGTGTATTCATTGTAGGATAAATCAGTTTGCTAGTGAAAAAGAATTTGAGGCCCATCATTTGGGCCACGTTCGTCAAAAAACCTTAAAAGTGCGACTAAGACGCCTAACAGCAGCAGAGCTGAAGCGGGCCAAGGTGGAGCCTGGTAGAAAGAGGAGGCGGTCAAGTATCAAGCTGAAGCTCAAAATTTCCAAAGTGGGTCGAGGTCGTGGACGTAAGCGAAGAGAGGTACAAATTGTTAATAACGAGGGCATGAGTGAGAACCACAACAGTTTTCAGGAACAACACAGACTGGAAGCTGAAGCTCGAGAGCCAGAGGTGGCGGATGGTACAGAAGAGAGTAGGGTTCCTGAGGAGAAAGAAGAAAGTGGAGGTGACAGTGAAGGAGACCGTGAAGCCAGTGGATCACCCTCAGAACAAAGGGACACTGAGGACCAAGTAGAACAGAATCTACCGTCTGGGCATGACGACTTGGATAGTGGCAGGGAGCAGGATTACGAGCAGGAGGAGCAGGATTCTCAGCAAGACGATTCTGAGCAGCAGGAACAAGACCAAGAGAAAGAGGAAGAGGCTGCTTCATCACAACAAAAGGAAACGCAGGGAAATTATCAGGAAGCCTCTGGTAGTGCTGACCAAGCTGAAAACAGCAGTGGTAGTTTTAACGCCGGCTTTGGTGAACAAGAGCTCGGATTTGGTAACGCTGGGTCAAGTGAAGCTCCGCCTTCAACTTATCAACCCCAGTTTGAATCATTCCCTACCAGTGATTGGTTCAGTGAATACGAGTCTGGATCACGAATAGCTGCTGCAATGGCAGGAGCAACAGCTGCAGAGAGTGCAAGTGAGAGCAGTGCTTGGGCAGGTGGAACAGAGGGAGCAGCTGATCCTGACTACTCTTCAGCTGATACCCCCCCAGAAAAGGAGTCCTCCAGTCATCCTGTTAATGGTGGGGAAAGTGAGGGTGATGGAGAAGATGGGTTATTTAGTCAAGCAGTGTTGGGTCAGGAATCCCCAGAGAAGAATGATCGCCAGGGTAGCTTCGAACAACTGTGTCTTAATGACTCTTTCAGTGTCCAGAGCCAGGACAGTAATGAAGAGCAATCTCAAGAACAACAGGAAGATCAGTCAGAGCTTTCACCACCACAGGAACAGCAGCAGCAGCAACAGCAGCAGCAGCAAGCTTCTGGTGTTGCAAGTGACTTGTTATCAGAACTTGAATACTTAAATAATAGTGGTCAGTCATCACAAGATTCACAGCCAGACTCTCAACCAGGCTCACAGCCAGGCTCACAGTCAGGCTCACAGTCTGGGCAGGTGGATGGCTCACCACATAGTGGAGGCCCCTCACCTCATAGTGGAGGGCCTGCCACTCCTTCTCACCTTAGTTCTCGAGGTTCTAACTCTGGCACACCCACATCCTCTGGTGGGCAGCCTACACCACCACCCTCAGACACATCTTTTAGAGCATTAGCTACCAGTCCTGTCACCAGTCCTACTCAACAGTCAACTTCACCATCACTTCACAAAGGTCCAACGCCACCTGCTACATCACCGCTTCAGCAGTCACAACAGCTTTCACCTCAAAGCGGTGATCAGCAGGCTGGAGTGCCTCGACTCACAATAGCAAATAACCTCATGGCTCCAGCGACTAGTGCTCATATGATAGCAACAACAACCGCTAGTCAAGCCACAGTTGGCAGCATGATATCTAGGTATGGCAATCAGTGGTCGCAGAATGCAGCATACAGTGCTGCTGGAAGCTATGGTGCTCTGGCAGGCACAAGTATGGCAAACACGAGCATAGCGGGTCCACTGCGTGCTCCGTTGCCCCCGAGTGTTGCAATGCCATATCGTCCTAGTCCTCCACCACGGGTGAGAGGACGACCGCCTCTCATGGGCCACGTAGGTCGTCCGCCTCTTCATCAGGCAGCACACCTACAGCCGTCAAGAGGACCTGGCCGCCCTCCAACCTCATCAATCCTTCCACCACCACTTATGCCAGCACCAGGAGGACGTGGTGGGATGATGCCTCCTTTACAACGTATGCATCAAACAATGTATCCCGGCCAAAGACAGGCTTCCCCTCAACAACAGAGTGCTGCTGGGAAAAGACAGCTGTTAGGTGCTGCTGGTCATTCGCCTAGCAAATCTGCTCGTCGAGAGGACATCAACGTTCCGTCGCGTCAGAAGGATAACGAATGTCAAATTATAGCAGTGGCAAACCGTAGTGATGGACTACCAGTGATATCCAATGTGCAGGGTGGGTCTGCAGCTCCTGGCAGTCAGCACCGTGGCTCAAGTGGTCCAGCAACCACAGAGTCCACTATTAACCTCAGTGATTCCATTACACTAAGTGTACGAGCATCTGGTGGTAAAGATGCATCATCACGTGGTGAAAGAAGTGGCCCAGAGGCTGGGGCTGTTGCCAACCTCCTAGCATCACGAGGTATTACTGTTACACCAGCTGCTGGTGAACGTCAGGATGGTACTGGAGGACGAGATGACCGCCGATTACCTACCGCACAAGAATTGAATTTATCATCGGCCATATCTGTACACCCACCAACACAAAGAGAACGAGAAGGGGGTGGAAGAGAACGAGATAGAGATGGATTTGCTGTACCACAGGCACCTCCAACTCGAGGTGTTTCAAACAGTACTTTAGAACGTCCCCCTCGTCCTCCTACTGTAGATTTAACTCAGGATGTCCCCTCTACAGGTTCTCAGGGCACGCGGCACAAGTGCCACCAATGTGAACGTTCTTTTCCAACAGCAGCTTTGTTATCAGAACATAGTCGTGTGCATCAGCAACAGCAACAGTCCCGTATGCCTTTTAAGTGTCACCTTTGCACTGCAGGGTTTTCTACACAAAAAGGGCAACAACATCATTATCAACAATTTCACCAGTTGCATCTTTCTGCTGGAGATGTGGCTATTCCTTTAGTAGACTTGCGTAATCCAGTTAATGTGCAGCGCATGGCGGCCCTTGGAATCCGTTCATTCCTTCCACTGACAAACCTTCAAAACCGAGGTGCTGGTGGTGTAGTTGGTGTACCTATACTAACACTAGAAAATTTGAGAAATGGTCATATGACATTGCAGCAATGGGGTGTCAGTGATGTTCTTTCCTTGGGTCCTGCAAAGACACTTAATATGCCCAGGTAATTGTCAAGGGTGATACGGCACTTTTTTATAAGTTCCAAAGCTAGTGTGTGGGCGTCTGGTGCAATTTAAGACGTTCCTTTTTTTTCTTTAGTTTTGGCACTGATTATTAGTGAGAGACAGCAAAGGGTGCTGCAGTCCGACGTCACCCTGTATGGACAAATATGCCAATAGGTTTTCTTGTCAAAATGTACAAACTTACTTGAGTGTGCATTCAAAATGCTAGAACTGTAATGTATACGAAAGATCTCCCTATATGTATGTATTTCTGTTCTGGATTGTAGCTATATTTTTTGTTCATACCAATCATTATTTTGACGTTTCTTTGTTTTGGAGTGCCAAAAATATCAGTGACAAGAAGTTGTTGAGTTGTGTAAATTAATTACAGTATGTAAAAAATATATACTGTATATATTGTATATATTTTTTTTTATGTGACTGAATAGAATGTTTTGGTAAACCATACAGTATGGCTAATAAATTCATAAAATTATTACACAACTAAAAAGGCATCAATGTGTTTCTCTGCAACTCCATTCCTTGCATGAAAACACCATAGAAGGGAAGACTTGGTTGATATAGCTTACTGTTGTGCAACTAGACTCGGAGCAATGCACTAGTTCTATTCAGTTCTCAAATTAAGAATGCCCCTTTTTTGTATTTTTTACCAAATAATTTGATTTTGTAAAGTGAATGTACAAATCTTTGTATATAGTTTTATATATTTTCTATAAATGTGAAATAAATTAGAATTTAAATTGTTATTCTGATTTTTCCACTGGTCAGAGTACAGTAAAACCTCAATATAATGGCCTTTTGCAATAATTGGCAGAATGCACTTAAGTGAACTTTTCATTTAACTTGTTTAGTTTTTTAAATTTATTGTGGTATCTGTGTAAACTGTGAGTACAGTGCTATATTAATTACACAGTAGAGTGCTTAAGTGCTTTATTTTACTTCTTCTTTTAACATTATTCTGATTTGTCGGTCACTTGCACAATCTCCCCTCCATTAGTCTGTTATATTGAGGGCTTATTGTATAGGATTTATTGAGAAGACGGAAGAAGAAGCACATTAAGAAACTGATGTCTAAAAGATTAGACACAACCACACTTTCCTTTGTATTTATATTTAATTGCCTAATCACACATTTTTTTACCTTTGTTTCCTCTCCTAGGCAGCCATCTATTTGTGGTGGGGATTGTGTGTTGTAGTAAACCCCATGGAATATACTGGCTCGTCTGGGATGCTGTTTTCTGCGGAGACCAGCTAAGAGGTACCAGTACTTTACGTGAGTTGGCTATGCATACAGGCCAGTCTATTTCTCCCACATACCTGGAAATTGCAGATGCAGTACTTTACATGAAAGTTACATGGGATGAGGTGCCCCAATCAACCATAAATATATGCTGGAGAAATTCATGACCATGTGTAGTGAATACTGTCACAGGTTTTTTCTCGGTAGAGAGTCAGGTCCAGGAAATAATTGTTTTGGCATAGTGTGCCAAGTGAAGGATGTAAAGGTATGCAGCCAAATGATATGCAAGAACTCTGACATGATGATGATTATGAACTGCAGAGTTCAATTCCCAGATAGAAGGGAAGCAGGTGACAAGAAAACAGGGAAGAAGAATCTAAACCTAAGCAGTTTATACATACATAAGGTGCTGCATACTAATGGTAAAGATTCAGACTTTTTTTTTATTTTTACTGAAAGGACTTTGCCACATCTAGAAGCACTGGTGTGAGGTGGGCTCTGGACCAAGCAATGATGCCTTATTGTCAGCCGTATAAAGTATTGAAGAATGAAACAGCAGACATGCCTGACAATACCTGAGGGCTCCAGTTACAACTCTGTGTTGACCTCAATCCAGGAAGTACAACCATCCACCTTGACCCAGGAGCCCCCAATTATCTACCTCATCCCAAGAATCCCAACCATCTATCTCATTCCAAAAACCTCATCCATTCACCTCATCCTAAGAACCCCCAACCATCTAATTTGGCCCAGAAGTGCCACAGCAGTCTTCTCCATTGATGTCAAACCCATCATGCATCAACAACAAGAATTTAAGGTAAGAAGTGCAGTACAGCCTCTCCTCACTTAACGATGGAGTTTTGTTCCTGAGACCATGTTGTTAAAAAAATTCGTCGCTAAGTGAGGAGCATACTATAATGGTAGTGAGTTTGTGTCAACCATCATTGATATTGTTTTAATGTCACCTTTGAACCATTTATAACATTTCTGGCATACTGTATTTTTAAATGTTTATCGAGTAGTGTACTGCATATTGAAATAAACAGAATAGAGGAAATCAGCTCTAATATACATTATTTAGGTATGAATACTGGTCAGAGAGCCCATCGTAAGTCCGAGGTGTTGGTAAACGAGTACGCCGCTAAGTGAGGAGAGGCTGTATTCACATTGACTTTGCTTGGTTGTCCTGTGTTCAATATACGTATAATGTATGGTGCATACTTTTTTAATGTACCCATAACATCTGTGCACCTGAACCATTGTAAATTACTACTTTTACTATTTTAGCCAAAGTTCAAATTTGAAGATATACCTGTCACCTTGAAAAATAAAAAGTCAGATGAACATACGTAATCCAATTTTTACCATATAGTATTACTCACTCCACATATATAACATTACCTATACAGTAGCTCTGATATCAGGTCCTTAACCTGTGTCAAACAAACAACAAAAAACAAACAAAACAAAAAAGTTTATTTCTTTGCAAAAGTTTCAATGTGTGTTTACATTTCATAATCTGATTGGTACAAAGAAAGCCACTATCATGCCGAGGCATTTCGGGCAGACTTACCCTAATACTTAGACTACTTAAGTCTAGACAAGCTTCAAATATTCAATATTTGCTCAATTATTCAAACATGGTGGTCTGTGTCACAGCTACACCTACACAGAATGATGAGTTAACCAATTAGCAATTAATTCGTCATTTTTTTAATTCTAAAGTATTTCTATCCTTTCAAAGCACAAGGCTTAGTATGCTTTGAAATTACAAGTGACCCCTTTATTTAATGGATTAATGAGGAGTAGTGGGTGTTTAGTAATGGCGATTGTGTTGGATAGAAATGCTGTGCTGCGATTGTAACAATTATCAATTCTGTTAATAACATGCTATCCATTGTTTCTGGCTTGATTGATCCAGGGGATTTTGTCTCGTATTTCCAAAGTTTCTTGATCCTTAAACTGTGTCTGACGTACACTATGTCAGGGGACCGGACTTTGACGTTTGCTGTAAGGCATTGAATATGCTGCTTGCTACTATTTTAAGTCGTTACTTGCCTGTTTAGTTTGCCTACCACTACCTCACACCTGGAAAAAAATGTAGGCTCATGTGGGTCTACACAGTTCATAGGTAACACTGCCTTAGTAATGTGTCACCACCAGCTTCCCTGCTGGTAACCAGTGTATGGAGCTACCAGGAATATGCCTTATTTTTTCCAAATTTATTACAATTTCATGATACTAATGGTGAAATTCAGCTAAAAACACGCTATGTACTTTTTAACCTAGGCTCCAAGTATACTCCAGGATGACCTCAAAAAATGTGACTTCCATGTTATGAAGATTATCACACCCTGAAACAATTGTAATATAAAATTTCTGTGTATATGGTGTTAGAATCAGTAGAATTAAGAAAAAAATTAAGTGACTGCTGCAATTGGGACTATGGAGTTCTGTGTACATTTCAAGTACTAAAACCCTCGAAACACACACATTAACCTAACAAAGTAGTGTAGTGCACAGTGATGTTATAAATGGTGCAAAGGCGACATTAAAACAATATCAGAGATAGTTGACAGAAACCCACTACCATTATAGTATGCTCCTCACTTAGCGACGAATTTGTTTACCTATGTGGTCTTAGGAATGGAACTCCGTCGTTAAGTGAGGAGAGACTGTATTATTTATTGCACACATTTATGCTAATATTGCCATTGAGCGATCTCTCTTTTATTAACCTCTACAGACTATAAAACCATAAGTTTTCCTTTGATTTCAGTTTTCTTTGCATAGTTCTGTTTACAAAAATGGTTGCTTTTAAGTTTAAATCAAAGGTTTACTGAAGTTTGTATTAATGCACTGCAGCAGCATTTTCATGCTTGACTAAACATAGAAGGAAGATTGGAAAGTGGAGGGTGCAAGAAGCCAGACTTTAGAAGCAGGAGTGTTGCAGAAATTAGAGAATTCTTGAATGCAGTGCAGTGGGAAAGGAAACTGGAGGGAATAACAGTGAATGAGATGGTGTATGATGAAAGATACTTGTGCATTACTTTGGCATCTTTATTGTGGAAACCATTTATATAAAATGGAGTACATGGTCAGGAAGTGCCAGGAGGCAGAGGACAACTTCATATCTAGATGAAGAACAAGAAACAGAATAGACAGAGAGCCTTTAGTGTAACCAGATTCAGAGGCAAAAGAGAGAAGTATAAGAGCATGAAAAAAACTATAGGAAGCAAAGGACAGATGAGAACAGAGAGGCGAGCAGATTAGCTGGAAATGAACATGCAAGGGTGAAGAGAGGCTCAATGACATTTTGTGAATGACATAGTAACCAAGGCCAAGCCTGAACCAAAACTGCTTCACAGCCAGATAAGAAGAAAAACAAAAGTTAAAACACCATGAGCAATTGGACTGAGGGAGGAGAACATACAGAAAATGACAAGGAAGCCTGTAAAGTGGTAAACAATTGATTTAGAGGGCTTCTCAGTGAAAATGAGCAGTTCCAGAAAGCTCAGGGAAAGAGTACATAAGCAGGTACTGGACATCATACATACAACAGGGGTAGAGGTAAAAGAATTTTTGATGGAGCTGAATACATCAAAAGCGGTGGGTCCTGACTGTCTCACCATGGATTCTGCGAGAGAGAGCAGCAGCACTGTCCGAACTGCTAACAATGATCTACGGCAAGTCAGTGAACACAGGTCAGAGATCTGGAAGACAGCAAATGTAGTACCTGTATTTAAGAAAGGAGATAGGCAGGAGGCATTGAACTACAGGCCAGTTTCATTGACATGTATGTATATCATGCAAGGTAATGGAGAAAACAGTCGTTAAGAGAATGGTAGAGTACTTGAACTGGTTTCATAAACAATAACCAGCATGGGTTCAGAGATAGCAAGTCTTGTCTTACCAGCCTTTTGGAATTCTATGACAAATGGTTTTTAATACTTGACGTGCTGTTGGAGTGTGAGCAAAGTAACATTTATGAAGGGGTTCAGGGAAACTGGCAGGCCGACTTGAGTCCTGGAGATGGGAAGTACAGTGCCTGCACTCTGAAGGAGGGGTGTTAATGTTGCAGTTTAAAAACTGTAGTGTAAAGCACCCTTCTGGCAAGACAGTGATGGAGTGAATGATGGTGAAAGTTTTTCTTTTTCGGGCCACCCTGCCTTGGTGGGAATCGGCCAGTGTGATAATAAAAAAAAATAATGACAAAGTTACAGTAGAGAGAGAGAGAGAGAGAGAGAGAGAGAGAGAGAGAGAGAGAGAGAGAGAGAGAGAGAGAGAGAGAGAGAGAGATGGAGAGAGAGAGATGGAGAGAGAGAGAGATGGAGAGAGAGAGAGATGGAGAGAGAGAGAGATGGAGAGAGAGAGAGATGGAGAGAGAGAGAGATGGAGAGAGAGAGAGATGGAGAGAGAGAGAGATGGAGAGAGAGAGAGATGGAGAGAGAGAGAGATGGAGAGAGAGAGAGATGGAGAGAGAGAGAGATGGAGAGAGAGAGAGATGGAGAGAGAGAGAGATGGAGAGAGAGAGAGATGGAGAGAGAGAGAGATGGAGAGAGAGAGAGATGGAGAGAGAGAGATGGAGAGATAGATAGATAGATAGATAGATGGAGATAGATAGATGGAGATAGATAGATAGATAGATGGAGATAGATAGATAGATAGATGGAGATAGATAGATGGAGATAGATAGATAGATGGAGATAGATAGATAGATGGAGATAGATAGATAGATAGATGGAGATAGATAGATAGATGGAGATAGATAGATAGATGGAGATAGATAGATAGATAGATGGAGATAGATAGATAGATGGAGATAGATAGATAGATAGATGGAGATAGATAGATAGATGGAGATAGATAGATAGATAGATGGAGATAGATAGATGGAGATAGATAGATGGAGATAGATGGAGATGGATGGATGGATGGATGGATTGAATTATCTTGGACTGCAAAATTATTTTGGAACAAAAGCTTGAGAAGCAGGAAAGGACAACTGGGAACATACTCCAGTGGATCAAGGAGGGGGGGGTACCTTAGGATAAGGAAGCAAAGATTGTCCAGGAAGAGATTTCAGAGTGGGGAAGCGTAACAAGTGGTGTACCACAAGGATGAGTATTAGGACCAGTGTTGTCTGGTGTGTGAACAACATGTAAAACTGAAAATACAGATATGGATGGGAAAAGGCTGCAAAATTATCTGGACAAGCTGCAGGGTTGGTCAGATAAGTAGCTGTTTGAATTCAGTCCCAGGAAATGCAAGGTTATGAAGACTGCGGGAGGAACCAGAATACAGACAGGCTGCAGACCTCATTCAAAGACAAGGACCTGGGAGTAAGCATAGTGCCTACCATATTACCAGAGGCTCGCATCATCTGAATGCTTTATGCAACATATGTCAGGCTCATCTTGGAGTATGCAGCACCAGTATGGAACCCCCACCTGACAAAGCATGTTAAAAAAATGAAGAAAGTAAAGAAGTATGAAGCAATATTAGTTCCAGAGCTAAAGAATATGAACTATGAGAAGCAGCTAAAGGAATTGAATGTAATGGCCCTGGAGGACAGAAGGACCAGGGAAAGAATATGGTAACAACATACAAAATACTCAGAAATTGATAGGGCAGACAGGAACAGGTTGTTTGAGAGGTAACAAAGAGGTACTCAGTGGCACATCTGGAAGCTAAAACACATGACTCATAGGGATGTTAAGATGTATTTTTCCAGTCTCAGGATGGCTGGGAAGTGGAATGACCTTGATGAAGTGGTGGAGGCAGACTTCATATATAGTTTTAAGAATAAGTACAGTAGGGCCCACGAAGCTGAGAGTGAATCTGGCAAACGGCAAGTTCAGAAGTGGAGCCAGGTGCTAAGACTCGACCCCTGCAATCACATGTGAAAAGGTGAGTACTCAAAAATATTAAGACCTTTAGACTCCTTGACCCCATGTCCTATGCCTAGATGCTGGTGAAGAACTCTTGGTCCAAAGAACTGGAGCTACTCTCCCTTTTCTTGGACCAAACTGAAAGACTTCCCATTTCCAAGGTGCTTTGACCTCTACCCCTCAAGGGAGGTTACTTGATGCTGGTGAGGAGGTCTCTTGATCTAAGGAATTGGACCTGCCCTTCCCTTCCTTGAATCAAACCAGAGTGCCTCCCAATTCACTAAGCACTGTATGACCCTGTGGGTTTTAGCACTCCCCATAAATGTTTTAATATTATAATCCCTATGGGTTTAGCACTTCCTTATGAATATAATGATAATAATAATCCTCTTGTTAGAACCATTACTATTTTCCAACTAGTAGGTACTGACCTATTAAATGTCACAGTCCTATTAGATGTCGCAGATATCGCAGAATGTTACATCGACGACGGAATTCACCCTGTCTGCAGACTGAGTAGCAACATACATGTGGTTGAAGGGAGGCAAGCAGCACCAGATGACCCACTGATGTATTGGAAACTTAAGAATGTGGATTTAAGAAATTTTGCTTCCAGAAAGCTTGGCATAAAAACCAGGAGTTTTGAAATCTGAATTTGTGGTAATGTAGTTTATTTTATTTTTGAGTTTTTGATATTTTTTTTATCTTGCAAGAAATATTGACAAATCAAATGAAACTATGTACTAAAAACTCATGAGTTATAATGTACTGTATGTATATTGAAAGAATCACTAGTTTTGATGACATAATGTTGGACTACAGTATTTACATGAGAGAGCTTGTGATATTTTGAGCAGAACTAAACCTAGTAAACATGAAAATGTAAAATGATGTCAGTAAGATAACTGCTTGGCAACATGTAATTATAATTCATGGGTCAAGAATATTGGAGTTTGGTAACAGTAACTATTGTATACTAATTTTTACCAGACTTTCTGAAGAAAAGTTGCAGAGGTTGGTTGATGAGTTTGGAAGGGTATGTACAAGAAGGAAATTAAAAGTGAATGTAGGAAAGGGTAAGGTGATGAGGATAAAAAAAAATTAGGTAACGGATGATTGGATATCAGATTGGAGGGAGAGAGTATGGAGGAGGTGAATGTATTCAGATATTTAGGAGTGGACGTGTCAGCAGATGGATCCATGAAAGATGAGGTGAATCATAGAAATGACGAGGGGAAAAAGGCGAGTGGTCCACTGAGGAGTCTGTGGAGACAAAGAACTTTATCCATGAAAGCAAATAGGAGAATGTATGAGAGTATAGTTACACCAATGCTCTTGTATGGGTGTGAGGCATGGGTGGTGTATGTTGCAACAAGAAGGCTGGAGGCAGTGGAGATGTCATGTTTGAGGGAAATGTGTGATGTGAATATACAGTAATGCAGAGAATCTGTAGTCTGGGATATTTGCTGAAAAGCAAATATCACCATAAGGCAAATCACAGCCTCCTTTTTTTCCACTTGCCAGTGCATATAAAAGCCTAAAAACATGTTTACACTATCATTTATTAAGTGTGCAATAATGCTAGGGCTAAAGAAGATGCAAAAGTAAAAATAATACAGTATTGTATTGCTAACCTTAAAATATTTTCATCTTTTGCTTATCGTGACTGACAAATGAACATTTTAGAAGAATCAATAACAACACTGCGACTAGCTGGAGGATTGAACCCATGTTGTTTTAGCCCGCCTCATGGTGAGCTTTTTAGGAGAAGTGATTATCAAAGGAAGGTTTAAGTAGATATTGGAGTTAATTTGATCTAATATCTATCTGGGCATTCCACAAGCCTGTCTCACTAAGCTTGATCATTTCTAGCTTTTGATTTAAGTAAGTCTTGTGACGCCTCTCTTCACCAGCATTAACCTTAGGGGCTATTGTGCTGAAATAATTACAATAATAACAATATTATTATAATCAAAAGGAAGCGCTAACCCTACCAGGGTTATACAGCACTGCAGGGTAGGAATTGATGCAGGATCTAAGGATAAATAAGGGTGGAGATGACAATAAAGGTAAAGTTAGGAGGGGCTGTGAGGAGTGCTAAAGAAAGGATTATCAAAGTTTGCGTAATAAATCAGTTGCTATCAAAAAGTCGAAGAGGGAGTCTGTGTTAAAGGTGGGTCCATCAGCAAGGAGGGAAAATAAAGTAAGGGCGTTAGAGTGGTGACAACGCCGGAAGAAAATTCTGCGTGTTCGTTAATACACAGAACAACAGCACAAGTATAAAGTTTTAAAATTGCCAGAATATGACAGATACGCAGTGCACAGATGTTATAGACAAGACTGAGTGCGAGTCAGTGCTGTATTAGCAAAACACTCTGAAGCGAGCACCATATTTACTAGGTGTGCCTGTACATATTTTAAGTGTAAAAGTACACCTACCATCCGACTTACGGCCGAGTTCGGTTCCGAGAAACCGGTCGTAAGTCGAAATGGTCGTAAGTCGAACTTTACTACTGAATATCAACAAAAACATTTTTGTAATGGCTTTATTTTATTGTTTTATTTTGGTATTTCATATTTTATTTTACTTTTTATGCTGTTAGTACTGTATTTTATACTGTAAGGTTTAGGATAAACACTGTGTACAACACAAATAGTTGTTTATTTCCCAGAAATTTGGCATAAAAAACACGGTCGTAAGTCGGATGGTAGGTGTATCATGAAAATGTTTTGGTATTTCTCTTAGTGGTATAAAGAAGCTCTCTTAAGACATAGCCATACTTTCATAACTAAAATGCTATAAGCCATCTTTGATGTTGCCATGGCTGTATTTTGCCTTTTAAGTATGGAAAGTTTTGTACAGAGCAACGTCTGACAGTACATATCTTGCAAGATTGATGTGCCTATTGCAAGTTTATTTTTATCTCATAAATACACAGATAAAAATAACTTATGAAAGACAAATGTTTTATTATTTGGAATACTTGTTGCCTAAATGTCAATTATTATAATAAATGGATCATAGTTATGATTATGAACTCGCTGTAATAACTAAGAGTAATGATCCAGCAACTGATAATATATACTACAAGTACCATCCGACTTACGACCAAGCTTGGTTCCGACCAACTGGTCGTAAGTCAAAATGGACCTAAGTCGAACCTTACTAATGAATATCAACTTCACATTTTTGTAATGATTTTATTTTATTGTTTTATTTTGGTATTTCACTTTTTACTTTACTTTTTATGCTGTTAGTACTGTATTTTATACTGTAAGGTTTAGGATAAACACTTTATACAACACAAACAGTTGTTTATTTCCCAGAAATTTGGCATATAAAACATGGTCGTAAGTCGAGTGGTAATACATCGAGCAGGTCGTGAGTTGGATGGTAGGTGTATACATGAAAAATACTTGAGAGTTAGGTACTGAATATGCACACTACCTTACTAACTTATTAGGATGAGAGAGATGAGGAAATTTTGAATAAACCCTGTACCTGGTACCATTGAAACAATTATAGAACACTGTCAACATCATGGTTCATGACACTAACCTTCTATCACCAGGTGTAAAAAATATTACTGCAACAAAGAGGGAAATTTTCAAAAGGAAACTGAAACACTTCACTACATGTGCATGATCAGCCAGTTACCAGCGGCAACCTGGTTGTTTACCATAGTCAACAAGGAATTTTGGCCTTAGACCAAGCCACAGTTGTAGAAGAACCTTTGGAACCAATCGTAAGTATGAACATTTTGTTTCTCTTATAAATTCAGAAAAGCGTGTGATAACGGTTTGAGGCAATTTATCAGATGTTGCAAATGTATAAAATAGATAATAAGTTACAAAATGTAGTACAGTGTCAATAGTTACCACACTTAATGCTGCTCTGTATTTTATACATTTTTATAATTATAAATGACTAGCTTTGAGCTGACAGATGGTAAAAAAAAACTGCAGCACAAAAACCTTTATTAGTACATTTTATCAACTGCTGGCTTTATAAAGTGCATGACTGACATGAAAAGTGGTATATACAGTATATGGGGAAGGTAAATAGCTGCCAGATCAGGTAAGGTGCTGTTGGATCAAGTTAGGTATTTCTGGAGGAGGTCAAGTGCCATCTGACATCACTCGATTTCACTTGTAACAGCACCTGACCTGAGTCAGCAGCTCCTTGCCTCCCACATAATTTAAAATACAACTGGTTTTGTCATCCATGCACCTGATAAACCCCCAGTGAGTGATACATAAAAATAAAAAAGCCTCTGTGTTGAAAGGGACAATTATATTCAAACATTTTGTTACTTATAATATTTATTTGAAAGATTACAAATAATTCTTTCAAGAGGTTGTCTTTATTCTTGTGAAAGGCCCTTGATCAAAGGAAATAGAATTACCCTCCCTGCCCTTGACCCAACTTGATCACCCACCTTATTTCCCAGGAACTATATAGCCTCTAGGGGATCATAACAGTACTAATAATGTTCATTAGAAATTAACACTTTCATAACTGCATAGTGTTGCACATATGTTTTGCTCATCAACGTCTCAGTATTGTATACAATACCGAGTGGTTGACGATTATCAGAATTATTCAGCATCTGGGGAAGGGAAGGCAATCAGGTGAGATCCAAGGAAGGAAGAATTTTCTACTATTCCTTGGGTCATCCAACCCCTTACCCCCTTGAAGAGACCTCTGGAATGATGTCCAAACTTTAGTGTCTGTCTTAAAGTGTATCGATGGTAGAACATTCTGACAAGTATGGTATGTGAATAAGGCAATATAAGGCTTATGGTATGTTATTGGGAAGACATTTTGTCTATCAGGGACTTTACCTATTCACTCAGGTAAATAACCAGAGCATATAAGTAGTGGGGAAGTATGACGAGAGATGTACAGTAATGCTGGGTGATTGACGTTACCTGTTGTAATTATTTCACGCCAGTAGGTTGATTGCAGTACTCCTCCAAACAGTTTTATGTACAGTAATAGCAGTATCATATCTGAGAATAAGCTTGGTCAGTACTATTTTCAAAATTAAGGAAGAACCTGATTTCTGTTTGATGTTAATTGTGGCAATCAAAGCAGATTCCTGTCTGCTTCTTTGATAATTATTTTGTCATCGGTGAAGTTTGCTTTCCCTGTTGTGGTAAGTAGTACAAGCGTTGTTCATGTCATCTCTGGCAGGTACTTATGTTTGTTGATGCCTGTATTCAGGTCTCTGGAAGTTTCACCCGCAATAAAATGTATCACAACCTCCACATGGTAGGTAGATGCCAATAGTGGTGTCTTTGGTCATGGATTTCATCTAAGTCCTTTATGGTGTTGGAGGATTTGCTGGCAACCCAGATGTTGGTTTTGGTTAAAAATTTGAAGAGGTTATTGCTTGTGTTGTTGATAGGTAGAATTATGTATCTGCTAAGGTTGGACTCTTGTCTAGCATTGTGTAGTATTTTCTCAACTTTTTTTCTTGCAATCTGTGAGCTTCCCTATACATCATTTATCACTGACTATACAAAAAGGACTGAGAAAATACCCTATATTGCATCAGGGTTGCTAACATACCCTCTTAACACCATGAAGAAGTTAGCTAAAAGGAAACTGTGACCAAGGGCACCACCACATAATACCCTGTGGTGGTACAAAGTCCAAAATAAACACACACTGTAGGCAACTCTCCTCTATTCGTTAATTGCATCCCAGGCTTGTCTTATATAACACTTGCCTACTGTTATGAATTCATCACAGAAAAATAAAAGTTTTATCCTATTTCTTAGATAAAATATAACCAAGAATGAATGGTCATGGTTTAGGCTGTCCGAATAATTGAAGCAAACCTAGTAAAATCCCACAATGGGGGGTGGGGGGGGTGGGGGGGGGCTAAGGACTTAGGTGCCCTTCTCTTCCACAAGAAAAATATAACTGCCAAAAATCAAATATTTCTGCCACTTTGAGCTGTACTTCAAGCTACTTCCTCTCTGAAACCAACCAAAATCATCTCTATTTCACCAGCACATCTTCCATTCTATCAACAGATACCGTGAAACAGCCATAAAAACCACCTTAGACAACATCTCAAAAGTCATTATTTTAAACCATATGCAAGGTCAAAGGTTTTCTTTTCCCATCATGCACTACATGGGGCAGGTGTACTGCATACAACATATTTGAGGGAGCATCACTGATGTCAATGATGTAGATCTATGTGGGAGGCAGTGAAAGACTTATTTTATTTGGGTGAAACCTCTAGGGACTTAAAACACAAGGATCAATGAATGCAGAAATGCTTGCCAGTACTTGTACTATTCACAGTGCTTGTACTATTCACAACAGAAAAACCCATCTGGCGAACTTCCCTTATGCCAAACTAGTTATCCAGGACAGTATTTTCCAAACACAGCTGCAGGCTGTTTGGAATATACTGTCATGACTAACTTCATCATACAGAAATCAAGTTCATTCATAAATTCAGAAATACTGGCCATGATGCTACCATTACTTCAAACTGTTTGGAGGAACATTGCAGATGGTGTATTGGCCTGACCTTAATGTAAAGGCTTGGTGATTCCACTTGGCTGAGTCGCATCACAACAGGTGACATCACCTGCCCAGGACTACATTTCACTTTGTGCTTCTCCACTGTCTACATGTTCAGTTTACTTTTGATAAAATCCCTGGTGGATGAAACAGCCCAACAAGATGTCATTAGACTGTATATTGTCTTATTAAAAAGGCACAGCACTGTGAATGGAACAATACACAAATAATCCACACGTAGGAGAGAGGAGCTTACGACGACATTTCAGTCCGACTTGGCCCATTTACAAAGTCACACTAACAAAAAGGAGCTACTCTCTCCTATGTGTGGGTTATTTGTCTTATTCATTCTTTGTCTTAAGAATATGTTGTCTTAGGAAGCACTTTTGCTGGAGTACCTTTCTTTTTCAACATGGAACTGTGTCTTTACCATTTTTACCACCCTTGTTGGTTTAGCGCTTTATTATTTGATTATAACCACTCTTGCCTAACAGATAAATCACTTCTTGCATTTGCAGGCTTGCTACAACTGAGACTGATGTGGATGCACCCAGCAGAGCTACTGAAATGCTTCACAAATAACCTGCACTTGGGAGAAGAAGCTTGTGACGTTTGATCTTTGATCACTGTCAAGTCACAACCAGGAGAGAAAAAACAAGAGAACACAAGAGAAGGTGGATTGAATGGAGGAAGTAGTAGTAGTAGGAGAAGAATTAGCAAAAGCAGCAGTAGTAGTAATCATGAGGTATGTAGTTGCAGTGATAATACTAGTGGTAGAAATAGTATAGTAGTAGTTAGAGTAATAGGAGTAATACATAGGAAGAGGAATGCTGCAGGAAATCTACTGGTCCATGCTAAGCAGGACTAGTGATAAAGTACTAAGAGTAAATTACATCTCCAAGCAGTGGAGATCAACCTAATACATCTGTCCCAAAGAGGCAAAGGAGCACTGCAGTAGCCCAACTGGACCATGCTAACAGGAAGACTTGGGAAAGTCAGAAGACAGGAAAGGCATAGGAAATACATAAAGTTCAAGAGGGAAGGAGAGGAGGTAAAAGTAAGGTCAGGTTGCAAATATTCTGAAGATTAGAGCATTTGACAAAATATTTAGGAAGGCAGGCATCTACAGGAACAAAGCCAAGGCTAAGATTCATATTTGAAATGTGTATATGGGATGTTTCAACAAGACAGTGTCTGTGAATAATAGAGATGGTAATGTTAACAGGAATAATTAATTGGATAGGTGTTGCCTCTAATACTGTACATGACAGAAAAGAGCACTGTTAATGTCAACAAGGCGAGCACTTCTTTGCTACTGAAGAGGACAGGACAATGAGGAAATGGAGTAGACACTGGTGTCTACTTCATTTCCTCTTCCCGTCCTCTACAATACAGTGGACCCCCGCATAACGATTACCTCCGAATGCGACCAATTATGTAAGTGTATTTATGTAAGTGCGTTTGTACGTGTATGTTTGGGGGTCTGAAATGGACTAATCTACTTCACAATATTTCTTATGGGAACAAATTCGGTCAGTACTGGCACCTGAACATACTTCTGGAGTGAAAAAATATCGTTAACCGGGGGTCCACTGTACTTTGGTGAAACTCGTCACTCTCTCACACACTTATAAGGAGCACAAAAAAAGTGCTTACCTTGCTGAGACTAAGTGCTCTTTTTTGTTATGTTGATCACAGCCATCCAGTTAATTGGTCCCTTCTAACACTACCATTCTCTAGCCTTCTTGGATGCCATCTTGTTGAATCATCCCTTATACACAACATTCCTAATATGAATCTTGGTCCTGACTTTGTTTCTGTAGGTGACTGTCTTTCAATACATCAAATGCTCTAATCTTCAAAATACTCATGGCCTGACCTGACCTTTGCCTCCTCTCCTTCCCCTTAAGGAAAGTTCTTTGATGCTGGTGAGGGGCTCTTGATCAAGGGAACTGGATCTGTGCTAAAGTTCCCCGAATTAAGCCTGAATGCCTTCCACACCCCCCTCCACAGACGCTGTATAATCCTATGGGTTTAGCGCTTCCCCCTTGATTATAATAATTCTTTCCTCTTGACTTGTCTAATGTATTTCTTTTACCTTTTTTGTCTTCTGATTTTCCCAGTCTTCCTTTTAGCATGGTCCAGCTGAGCTACTACAGTGCTCCTCTGTCTCTTTGGGACAGGTATCGAGTTACACTGATCTAAACTGCCTCGAGATGTAATTTAATTTGATTACTCTAGTCCTGCCCAGGGTGGACCAGTAGGTCTCCCATGGTGTTCCTTTTTTTTTTTTAATGTATTGCTATCATTACTCTTTCACTACTACTATTCCTACCACCACTAATAGCACTACTGCAACTACCTCATTACTATTACCACTGCTGCTAATTCTACCACTCCCTCCTCTCAACTTGTCTTCTAGTTATCTGTTTTTTTTCCTCTTGGTTGTGACTTGAAAATGGTCTGAAAAAGTGAAGGTTTAGTGCATCTTCCTGAACAAATCTTAATTACAACAGTACAAAGTTTGGTCAGAAATAAAAATGACAAGTTTCTAAAAGGAATTGTATTTCATTTATAACCTACAAACTGTAATTTTATCATGCAGTCTTGTGCTGTTGTGGAGGTGACCAGCACAAGGCAGATAAGTGGAAAAGATGTACACAATTTGGAGAGATGAACTTTACCAAGATGTTTTGCCTGTAGAACCGGCTTCTGTCATTGCACAGATGCAGACAACAATTATACTTATACAAGAACAGCATGTGAGTAGTTGGGCAGCAAGGACATGGCATGGGTTGAACGAGAGATGGTACTGCAGGACTACCAGTCCTTGCGGGCAACATGGCAGTATGAAATTTTATATAAAGAAATTGGGCCAAATATTTGGTTAAACTGAAAGCTCCTTGATTCTGTTATATGTGTAAGTATTGTGTGTATACATCAAAGCAAGTTCAAGGCATCTGCATGTCTGTCTGTCTTGTCTCTGATGACTAGCTGGGTGTCACTCCTGGATATCAAGTGTGCTGTCTTGTACCCATGTGACTCGGGCATATTGTTCCTTTAGTTTGGTCTTTTGGCTGTGGTAAGCCCCCTACATATTTCTGATCACGGCCACTGCATGTTATGATGTAGACACCTGCATTAGTGAGGTCCAGGCAGGTTTTTTTTTTTTTAACCTTGGTCAGGTGTTTGATGTGATGGTTGTAACACCTATGTTGCTCTTGGAAAGAGTGTGATATCCTTCTCACAGGCCACACCACAGGATGAGTTTTTTTTTTTTTTTGTTCCCTGGTTTTAGCAAAGATTTTGTGTGCTTGGCTCCTGGAGTTATGGATGATTGTGTGTGGGAACTTAAGTGCCAAGTAGACATCTTATACAAAGTTGCACTTTTGAGGTATTCTGGACTGCAGGTCATTAGGCATGTAAGAATATGCCAGTGTCATAGTGTTAGTAGTAATGTATCATACCATTTCATGTTGAATGGCTTCCTGTATGCTTTGGAATTAAGGTGGCTGTCCTCTTTTGATGAGAAGTACATAGGAGGACAGGAAGGATGTCATCAGCTTTCTTTTCTAGGGTGAATCTGATGGTCTTGCACTGTTAAGGCTGTTTTGAGGCTGTCCCTTTTTTTTTTTTTTTTTTTTTTTTTTTTTTTTTTTTTTTGAGTAATGAACAGAAGATAATGCATATAACTAGGACATGTGACATTTTTGGAATGATATTAGCAAATCTCTTGTCCTCCAGTGATTCTATATATAGATTTGCCAATACAGTACTGATCAATGAGCATATGGCCAGGCAGAATTTTTGTCTATAAAAGGAATTACCAAATGAAAAACAAAGTTCATACAGAGCTCAGCTTCACAAAGTTTTGATAAGGTTAAAGTAGGTCCGTGTACGACCTTAGTTTCCAATGTAGTAAATGGGTTGGTTGGTGGGGACTGGTAGAGAGAGAGAAATCATGTCAAGGCTATCCATTTGTTCCTGATGTTGATGGCCTCTATCTTATTCAGTAAATCCCTAGTGTGGCAAAGATGTGAGCTTCTGATAGAACCAAGTAGTTTGGAGGTCCTGTGAGGCCCTTAGAATGTTGCAGTCAGTGCACCTTACACAGCCGTTAGCACTTTGGCTAAATATATGACCAAACTACTCAGTTCTGTTGTCAACTCACACCATCACTGCAGATTCACTCAACAAGAAAAAGGATATCAACAGAAAGAAGTTAGCTAGTCTAAATGTGACTTCTCTTTGCCAATCACTACTGACCAAACCATTATACTTACTACACCACAAAGGTTGGACATGGACCTGCCTGTACTTGGCCAAGGTTTCATGAAACTGAGCTGTGAACTAGGTTTTTCTCGGCTATTTCTTTTACAGATAAAAATTCTGCACAGCTATGGACTCGCTGATCAATGCTGAGTTGCAAATTTACATATGGAATCACCAAAGGCCAAAAGATTTACCACCACTCAAAACTGTCAAATAGCTCTGCTATGTGGATAATATTCTGCTCCCAAACGAATTGGACCTCAAAATGCAGCTTTAACAGTGGAGAGCCATCCAATCCACCTTTCCTCGACACTTCTCACCAGAGAACAGCCACTTTAATTTTGAAATTGTACCAGAAACCAACCAACAAGAATGACACAATACATTACTACTCACACTAAAACCAAAGAATCAAACACAGTACATTTATTGGTATGTTTTTATGTTTCTAAATGACATGTAGCCCAGAATGCCTCAGAGAAAAGCAAAACATTCTGCAAGACATCCTGATACTTAAGTTTCCACACGTCTTTTATAACTGCAGGGATGAAGCACACAAAATCTGTGCCAGAAGGAAAGAACATAAAACACTCATCCTTCTTACTGGTCACACCACAAGATATATCACACTCTCTCCAGAATCAACATAGTTGTTGTGACCATCATGTCAAACACCTGACCAGGGTTAAAAACAACCATCTGGACCTTGATAACAAAGGTGTCTACCTTTTCTGTGCAGTGGCTGTGATCAGAAATATGTGGGAGACCTCTCACAGTCAAAAGACTAGACTGCAGGAACTTAACTAAGCATGCAGAATCTAAATTCCTGCATCACATGGGTACAAGATTGCATATCTCTGCATCACATGGGTACAAGATTGTATATCTCTGCATCACATGGGTACAAGATTGTATATCTGCATCACATGGGTACAAGATTGCATATCTCTGCATCACATGGGTACAAGATTGCATATCTGCATCACATGGGTACAAGATTGCATATCTCTGCATCACATGGGTACAAGATTGCATATCTCTGCATCACATGGGTACAAGATTGCATATCTCTGCATCACATGAGTACAAGATTGCATATCTCTGCATCACATGGGTACAAGATTGCATATCTCTGCATCACATGGGTACAAGATTGCATATCTCTGCATCACATGGGTACAAGATTGCATATCTGATTTCCTGAAATGACTGGCTGCTCATCAAAGAGACAAAACACAATGCAGATGCCTAGACCTTGCTTTGATGCATACACAGAATATTATACAAAAAAATCAAGAAGATTTCAGTTAAGTCAACCTTTAGCCCAACTTCTTTTATATAAACAGTGCTACAATGCCCACAAGGACTGGTAGTCCTGCAGTGCCCCTATCTCACACTCCACCCAGGCCATGACCTCACTGCCCAGCCACTCACCTGCTGTTCCTGTATAAATATATTGCTGTTCATCTGTGTATCATCTGAAGACGCCTATTATACAGGCAAAATATCTCGATCAAGTTCCTCCCTACAAATTGTGTCTTATTTTAAATGATTTAAGAACTACATAGTATCCATGAATTTTTATTTTGAGGGGAAAAGGGAGGCTGGGCAATTAAATAAAAAAAAAGCTATGTATGCCAGTTGGATTGCAAGGTGATGGGGGAGGGGAAAATTTCAGGTAATAAGAAATAGGGGTTAGCTTCTTTAGATCTTCTGGAAATACGCAACTTGTAAACCTAGTCAGCCACCTTGCGAGCCCAAGTAGTAGGACAAGAATGCATAAATTATTATTATTATATCCACATGTACAACTAACTCCATGGGGAAGTGGAACAGAATTCTTCCTTCGTAAGCTATGCGTGTTGTAAGAGGCGACTAAAATGCCGGGAGCAAGGGGCTAGTAACCCCTTCTGCCGTATAAATTAGTAAATTTAAAAGAAACTTTCGTTTTTCTTTTTGGGCCACCCTGCCTTGGTGGGATATGGCCGGTGTGTTGAAAGAAGAAAGATGTACAAATAAGCATTAATCCCCAAGTCATTGAGCAAATACACATATAAAAATGTTAAAGTTTACCCTTCTATCCCATCATCCATTATCAAGCCCAAAAATGGCCCAAGAGGTTATGGAGCGACATACGAGAGTAGTCATTAGAGAATCAAGGGCCAAAATGTGTCTGAATCAATGAGGTAATCACAGGACCCTGCATTTTTTCTATCTTGTCACCAAAATGTTTTAAAATCAATAGGATGCAGCTCAAGGGGTGGGTTCAACTTCCAAGCAAGGTTAAATAGGGAATATAGTGTATGGATCTATGCTTGAGAAATGTGGAAGCTATACTCTGTCTTCCTGGCAAAAATACCCTTGGCATGAGAACCCTAGTCAGCATGGCCCATTATATCATTAAAGATCACAATCCTACATGAAAAGCTGGTTGACCACTGGGAATACAGGATGTTTATAATAGTATACTGAAGAATGGTATAAATATGTAGCACACAAGACTACTAAATATCCTGCATTCTGGCAGGACTACTGGTCTTTTCTGTTGCATAGGATGGCAGGTAAATCTCTCATAAACTTCTATTTACTTTCAGTATACACACACTATTAGTGCATTTCAAATAGTTTATAAGTGAGTTTCAGTTAAGAATAACAAGACTGTTTTGAATGTTTGACTTTCTGAGAAGAGGGTAGGCAGATCAAAGAATTAACAAAGAGGGAAAGTGGAGTAGGATTCTTCCTCTGTAAGCAGTGCACATCAAAAAAGGCAACTAAAATGCAGGGAGAAAGAGAGACATATAAATTACTAAAATGAAAAAGAAGGAAATTCAGAAGTTTAGTTTCTTGCCTCTGGCAAGACAGCAGTTGAATGACAGTGAATATGTTTTGTCTTTTCTGGATCACCCTACCTCAGTGAGAGATGGCTGGCATTAAAAAAATGTACAGAAAGGTAATAACTAGCCATTTCAGCATTTTTAACTGTTATATGTTAACAGCTTGACATGTAGGATTTTACTGCAAATAAAGAGCTGAATGGTTTGGCAATAAAGTTGTAGATGAGTGGAACAAATGCAAATGCTGGACAAATACAGTGGACCCTCGAATTTAGTAGTGCCTTTTCTGTATGCAAAACTACTTTTATTATCTATAAAATGTATGTTTTGTTAATATTTCCCATAGGAAATAATGTAAATCCAATTAAACCATTCCAGACACCCAAAAATATTAACAAACAATACATTTACACAAGTGGGAATGGTTGGGCATGAGTTTGACTTGCCTATTATGGGCCTACCGAAGTGCTTTTCTATTAATGTTTCTATGCTTTCATAAAAGAATTAAAATATGTACTAGTTTAGCAATATTTATAGCCAAGTGGAACATGTGGCTGTGAGGAAGACCTGCCTAGCAATGCCAGTAAACCTGCATTACTATTCTATAATCTTTCTCTCCAGTGTAGGAATTAAGTTTATAGATTTTAACTCTTCAGAAATACTATTACTCATGAATAAATTGACCACCTAGTTATAAAAACAACTAAGAACCTCAACCTATATTTGAGTATATACAATAGATGGAGACAGTACTGAATGGCCCACATGCTTTTTTTGTGAATATAATAATAATATCTTCTTATTCTTTTTAGTAATCTTTACAGGAAAAGGGGTTACTAGCCCATTGTTCCCGGCATTTTAGTTGACTTTTACAACACGCATGGCTTACGGAGGAAAGATTCTTATTCCACTTCCCCATGGATATAAAAGGAAAAGTAACAAGACCAAGAACTATTAAGATAAAATCAAAGAAAAACTCAGATGAGTGTGTATAAATAAATGTGTACATGTATGTGTAGTGTGACCTAAGCGTAAGTAGAAGTAGCAAGACATACCTGTAATCTTGCATATTTATGAGACAGACAAAAAAACACCAGCAATCCTACCATCATGTAAAACAATTACAGGCTTTTGTTTTACATTCACTTGGCAGGACGGTAGTACCTCCCTGGGTGGTTGCTGCCTCGGTGGGAGACGGCCGACTTGTTGAAAAAAAAAAAAAATAATAATAATAATGAACAGGACAGGGACAGATAGTGAAAAAAGAGTATACGTAGCTTAATACCTATTGTGGTAGCAGTCTTAATGGTGTTGATCAAAGTGAGAGTAGTTGTATGGGGGGAAATACATGTTGTGGAAAAGCATGTTGCCAGACCAGCAGCTGTAGGTCAAGTGGTGTCGTCATTGTAGTAGTGAGCTGCTGTGGACGCTGTTACTGCTCCAGGGTTGGTTGTGCCTGCTTCAGAGGTCATGCTGGGGTCGAGTCTGCAGAAAAGAGTGAATGTGACAATGCTGACTTCTGCTGTCACAAAGACTATTAATTTCTAAATTAGCAGACACATTCCAACATGCAATGAATAAAATTTTTTGACATTGTAATATCAGTATGAAATAATACTAGCTTTTAGTTTGCTCACTCACCGTTCCTCAGGTTTGACTCAGCAAGTCTGGCAAAGAGGAGACATGGCTCCATAGGTAGTACCTCAAGTGACTCCTCCTCTGCTGAGTATTACAGGCGACACGTCTCTTAAATAGGCCCAGGCAGACCACACACACACACTCAAAAGTGTTGGGACTATTTTTTTTCACCAAAAAATGATATTGAGAAAATGGAAGGGAGAAGGGTTAAACTCAAAATGAGAACTTATTTAGTAGTACTCTACTGCATACTGATTTTTTTTTTTTGTTAGTACTGAACTGTATATTGACAAAGACAATTTGAAAACAGGATTAGGCAAAAGGGAGAAAAGAGATCAGGAAATAGAGCAACAAAATTGACTGGGTAGGGCAGGGAGATAATCCATGGCAGTGGTTCAGCTTTGAAATTAGAAAATGAGTAGCCCAAGCTTTGAACAACACTGGGCAAGTCTGCCTGAGCCATTTTTACTATATTCAAGTGCTGGGGGCTTCAGAGGCACCAGGAACCCTGTGAAAAATACTCAAAAGGGGGGTCCATTAAAAATGCCCTTGAAACAAAAGGCAATTCAGAGCTGATTTCCTCTGATATACTTTAGTAACTGAATAAAAAGACAACAGTGAATAAAAACAAAGACAAGATAATTTAATACTACAAAAAACTTACTCAGTGAACAATAGTACGTACTTTAAAGAATCTGTTAAAACACTTGTAAATGGAGACTATATTTATGTTGTATAGCTTGTAACTGATTTATGGTATTAATACTCTATCTAGAAACTAGAATAAAAGCAACTGAATAATGGAATATCCAACATATTTTATTAATGCTGTTAATAAGTCTGCCAAAGGTGATCAAATGATCAGTGAAAATGACATGAAACTATGACATTTTGTCTATTAACATCTACCATGTGAATAATATATTGTACATAAACACTATATGCATTTATACATACATATACAAAAGCAATGTGATTATCTTCATTATTTCTTTCAGTTTTGGGCATCAGAGACAAAACTGGAAAATTTTACCTGAAATATATTTATAAAATAATTCTGTATTTTTTTAGTCATTATTATTATTAAAATTAATGGGATGGATCATTTGAACTCTTTACATTATGTAGAAAATTTTAACCTTAACATTATTAATGGCATGTAGTACAGAAATTGACACAAGTCCTTAAACTACAATTTAAAAATAAAATTAACCTATAAATCTTTAAGTGGTACTTAAACAATACAGTCATACCCCACCCTACATCATTAACTGGTTCCAAGAGCCATGATGTAATCTGGTTTTTGACGTAAACCGGACATAATGCTTTAAAAATGCCTTAAAATGACAACACAGTTGACTTGTTGAGAAAAAAAAAAAAAAAAAAAAAAAAAAAAAATTACAAAAAACCCAACTATTGCTAAACCTTAAAGAACACTAAAAACACATTTAGTCATATTTTTCAAAGAATAATGAACACAAAAAATTTTTATTTACCTTGTGATTTGCCCTTAAAAATGCCTTAAGTATGACAAAAATCACCTATGGCAACCCTAAGGCACACACTATCACCCACATCTTTTCATACCTTCTAATCATATTTAACATACCTTCCATGGTAACCACATTACACCTGGAATCACTAGCACTGTCCTTCTTAGGATCCATGACTAACACAGACACAGTAAAGGAATAATCACAAAAATAACAGCGAAAGGCAAAACAAGGACACGATTGTGGCATGGGCAAAAATGCATATGGCATTGCCCTTGTTTTGAATGAGAACCAGCAGCAATGCTGCCAGGCAGCAATATGGCGGAACTATGTATAATTTTTTTTACGTTTTTAATGTGTTTCTATTGTATTTTAAATTATTTTCTTTTAGCTTCTTTTATCTTTTATTGTTAATTTTTGTGTTTAATCAATTATGTCCAACGTAACATTGGACGTTCGCTGAACTGAAATTTACTCTAGAAAAGTGGAGTACAGTGGACCCCCGCATAACGATTACCTCCGAATGTGACCAATTATGTAAGTGTAATTATGTAAGTGCGTTTGTACGTGTATGTTTGGGGGTCTGAAATGGACTAATCTACTTCACAATATTCCTTATGGGAACAAATTCCGTCAGTACTGGCACCTGAACATACTTCTGGAGTGAAAAAATATCGTTAACCGGGGGTCCACTGTAAAGGCAAATTTGACATAAGCTGTAATGACATAAAGCAGGTTATGACTGTATGATGAAAAATGCATCTTTGTCATTGTTATTGTTGAAAATAATGAGGTTGTGAAGAATTGCAATATTACTATCATCTCACCAATGTTAGTGACGCAACATCCACAGTCACTCTCACTGCAGTAAGTCGAGCCCAGTAACATGTTCCCTGAGCATGTATGGCTGGCTGGTTGGCATACACCCTTCAGTACCAGGCACTGCTGCTTAGTCTTGCATGAAAAGCCTGTGGGATACATAACTATTGTTATTAGTCTATATTTATGTGAAGTGTTGAAAGGGGCCATTTGTGTACAGTAATATTTCAGTCTAGAGAGAACAAGTAGTTTGACAAGTAAGTCTGAGAAACAAAAACTTGGCTGTTATTGTTTTACACTAGAAGTGCATTATCTGTCCACTTCCATATAGAGCTAGTTAGGGAATGAGTGATGGTGAATGTGTTCTCCATCTTTGGGTCTCTGTACCTTGGCAGGATAAGGGTGATATTAAAAATATTTGTAGTTTAGGTGCCAAAATTATTGAATATGTTTACCAGATTAATGGGGTTGAATATAGTTGAAAAAGAATAGTCAAAATGTAGTCAGAAAGATTCAATCTTACACATTCATGTATAGGTATTAGGGATTCTTGAATGCATATATTGTACTCTATAATCCTATATTGGATTCATGGAATTGTGCATTGAAGATAAGGATTCATGACTGAAATGTTTTATGTTCACTGATAGATCTACAAGCTTGACTATCTGCAACAGTGTTAGTTAAAAGTACTGTTCAAGAAATAATTACAGTTTTAGAAAGTACAAATGATTTGAAATTTTTTTTTACAAGTTATTGTTTTTTTACATTAGTGATTACAATGGCTATTGGAAGATAGAAAACTGCCTCGGAAACCCTACAGCAAATATTATTTGCCCTGAAGATTTTGAGCTGCTACATGTTAAATGGAAGATGGTTGACAACAGCATTGCATCAGATGTAGTGTCTGAAAGCATATTAACCAAGCACACACATACCAGAGTTACTGGGGCTCTGTGAAAAGTTTGTTTTGACCTAACATATAACAGACCCCCACCAGTAATGCAAACATATTAGACCTGATGCTCACAAACACTGAAGAACTATTTGGGCATTTAACAGTATTGAATATCTAAACCAAAAACTCATTGAAGTATTGACAAGCACAGAGAGAGTCACAGAAATTCCAAGATAAAAGCCAATGCAAAGGGTTGCTCAGCAAGTTTAATTTCAACAACGAGAGAATGAATTGGTATCAGAGAGTAAGTTTGTTTAAATACAAAATTTGATGATTCTCTTCAAATCGCTTGTGCTCTCTAGGCTGGAATACTGCTGTACAATAACAACCCCCTTCAAGGCTGGTGACATTGCAGACCTGGTGAGTGTACAAAGAACTTTCACGGCACATAAGTGCGATAAGGCACCTAAACTACTGGGAACGGTTGAAGGTCCTTGATCTGTATTCCCTCGAACGAAGGCGAGAGAGAGATACATGATAATATACACTCGGAAGGTCCTGCACACGAAAATCACTCCATATGAAAGCAAAAGACTCAGCAGGAGATGCAACATTTCCCCGATGAAAAGCAGGGGTGCCACGAGTACACTGAGAGACAACACAATAAGTGTCCGGGGCCCAAGACTGTTCAATTGCCTCCCAGCATACATAAGGGTGATTACCAATAGACCCCTGGGTGTCTTCAAGAAGGCACTGGACAGGCACCTAAAGTCAGTACCTGACCAACTGGGCTGTGGTTCGTATGTCTGCTTGCGTGCGGCCAGCAGTAACAGCCTGGTTGATCAGACCCTGATCCACCATGAGGCCTGGTCTCAGACTGGGCCGCGGGGGCGTTGACCCCCGAAACCCTCTCCAGGTAAACTCCTGGTAAACATAACTCAAAAATATTAGACAAAGTGACTTATTTCCACTGGGGTCCTTATATCATCTTATTATTTATGCCTAAGTTACTTAACTGTGGAAAAATCAGTTACAATAAAAAGATATATATACTTGGAATAAGGTAAAGTGAGTTATTTAAATTAACATTAACAAGAGGATCAGCTTACAATAATAAGTATGTGAATGTTAACTATACGAGAAATCACTCTCCCTTTCTGTGTATGGAAAAGCTGAATATCAGTAAGTAAGTTTATTTAGGTACAGTACACATAAATACATAGTTACACAAATTATCATAATAATAATAATAATCTTATTTCAGCATGATATATGTTTGTACAAAGTGGTATAACAATTGGGTGTACATGCCAAAAGCCCCTTTATATGCAGAGCATTTTGAGCAAACTTAGACTAACTTATGCAATAATTGAACATGTGGTCATTAGGGGAGTTAAAATGAATACAATAAAATTAACTAGTCTATTAGTTCATGCTATATGGCTTTAATAAGTCTGGTAGAGAAGAATTACAGTTTTGATTATTAACATACATAGTAACATATGTGTAAATTACCTAGGATAACCCCAAAAAGAGTCATTTATTTCCATTGGGGTTTGTATAAAGAAGTATGTTCTGCTGAGAAAGCCTAACAGATCAGCCACTGAAAGAGAACTGAGAATGTACAAAAAAAATTGATTGCAGAGCTGCTTACAAACGAGAATATGTCACAACAAAAGAAACATAACCTATGATGAGAGATTACCAAATATAGAACACAAAATAAAATATTCTTACAGGATGTAAAAACATTTCCCCATCAACATTTTCTCTGAGAGAGCTATATATCTTTAGATATGGTTACCATCATTACACCCTTCAGTGGAGGTGCCTTGGTGTTGGTGAAGATCTCTTGATCTAGGGAATTAGAGCTAAACCCTCATTTTTTGGAGCAAACCTTATTACCTATTTCCCTAGGTGGTATATAACTAAGTTTTGCCGTATCCCGGGAATACAATAAGAGAAAAAGAAAACCAAGGTCAGCACAGTTGTTAGTTCAGGTAGAGCCCAGACCTCAACACCAGCAGAGCCAGACCATTCTTCCAGTACAATATCACCATATAAGCTTCTTCAGGCTACTTGTAGTTTGCTTAGAAATTTCTTCTTCCCCTTCTCTTTCATGGAGTTTTTAGGGCCAATGACAGATTATACCATACAGAGGTTTCTTCTTACAGGACCCCAAGTGTATCCTAGGTAATTTACACATGTTACTATGTATGATAATCTGTGTAACTATTTATGTGTACCTGTACCTGAATAAACTTAGTTTTTCTTTGTTGTCGTTGGATGTTTGGAAGTACAGCAAATTATTATAATCAAGGGGAAGCGCTAAACCCGGATTATACAGCGCCTGGGGGGGGGATGTGGAAGGCATTCAGGCTTAATTCAGGGAACTGGAGCACAGATCCAATTCCCTAAATCAAGAGCCCCTCACCAACATCAAGGAACCTTCCTTGAGGGGAGGACGGGAATAGGGAAGAGAGCAGGAGTTCAATTAACATAGCATAAGATTGTGTTAGAATTATTAGCCAGGAAGGTTTGTAACTCAGAATACTCCACTACAGTCATCAACGACCCCAATAAAAATTTTCATAAGTCACTTTGTCTTGACTTTATTTGGGGAGGGGGAGGGAAGGTTGTCCCAGGTAATTTACACATGTTACTATGTACGATAATTGTAATTACATGGACCTGTACCTAAACTAACTTACTTATCAGTCTGTCTGGCTTTATTTTTCCACCGGATTCTTTAATAATTTCCCACAGGACTCAAGGGAATTTCAACCCACAACCGTCAACTAACACCGTCCAGGTGAACATGGGCAACAAGTGTAGGAAATATGTCCAGCGTTCAGCCACGAGCCAACTATACTTGGGAATAGATTTTTTAGATTTTGCCACCGAAGTGGCTAGTTTATTGTGCACCCCAGTAAAAAAATTCAAAATTAAGTCGGGTGGAAGCTGTGCCAGGCTATCTCCAAGGCTTTGAAATTCGAACACCTGAAAAAGTTGCTGATGTTTGGCACACCAAAAGAAATTGAGATTCTTTATTTATAATCATCGCTTTATGAAGTACATACCAATCAGAAAGCCCATCGGATGCATAGTATTTCGGGCAAAACTTGAAATGACAATTTGGGTTATCACTTTGAGCTTATACATAGTAATATAAGGACAAATGACCCAGCGGGCCAGGGACTGATAAGATAAGATAAGATTTCGTTCGGATTTTTAACCCCGGAGGGTTAGCCACCCAGGATAACCCAAGAAAGTCAGTGCGTCATCGAGGACTGTCTAACTTATTTCCATTGGGGTTCTTAATCTTGTCCCCCAGGATGCGACCCACACCAGTCGACTAACACCCAGGTACCTATTTGCTGCTAGGTGAACAGGACAACAGGTGTAAGGAAACGTGTCGGAATGTTTCCACCCGCCGGGAATCGAACCCGGGCCCTCCGTGTGTGAAGCGGGAGCTTTAGCCACCAGGCCACCGGGCCACCTGATCCCCCTGTACGGCTGGGAATATTAGGACGTGTTCCTTAAGACACCTGCTGTTTATGTTCACCTATCCGTAAAATGGGCACCTGGGTGTTAATGGACTGGTGTGGGTCGCATTCTGGGATAAAGTTATGTGCGCGCGCGCACTAGTGTGGGTGTATGATCCACTTAATATTTGTATTTATAACTCATTACAATTGTGACCAGGTGTGGACGTATCAGTGGTTCATTACTTTGTAATTTGTTCATGACTGTAACCATGTATAGGAGTGAAGCTGATTCATTACCTCTGTAACTTGCCATGATTAGTGACCAGATCTACCTGGAGTTCATTACCTTTGTGACTAGTTCAGCTATCATAACTTTGGGGTCCAGTCACTGGACCCATTATGTACCTTTGTAATCTTTTGACTACCGCCCACAGGATGGGTATGGGGTGCATAAAGATATTAAACTAAAGTGTGTGTGTGTGTGTGTGTGTGTGTGTGTGTGTGTGTGTGTGTGTGTGTGTGTGTGTGTGTGTGTGTGTGTGTGTGTGTGTGTGTGTGTGTGTGGTGTGACTCAACAATCAATATTTGCACCAATAACTCATTACAGTTGTGACCGGGTGTGGAAGTGTGAATTGCTCATTACTCTATAATTTGTTCATGATTGTAGCCAAAGTATAAACGTAAGTAACCATTCTACAGAATTCATTACCTTTGTAACTTGTGAGCTCATTACCTTTGTACCTAGTTCAGCTATCAAAACTTTTGGGGCCCAGTCCCTGGACCCATTACGTACCTCTGTAATCTGTAAATACCTTTGTAACTTGTCATGATTGTGACCAGACTTACCTGGAGTTCATTACCTTTGTAAATTGTGAGTTCATTACCTTTGTAAATTGTGAGTTCATTACCTTTGTAAATTGTGAGTTCATTACCTCTGTAACTTGCTCAGCTGTCAAAACTTTGGAGTCCAGTCCCTGGACCAATTATGTACCTCTGTAATCTTTTGACTACCGCCCACAGGATGGGTATGGGGTGCATAATAAACATATTAAACTAACTAACTAACAAGCGGTTTTCTATATAGTAGTATGTCATTGATGTCAGCTATGATCTGTATACTTTGTACATGTACCTGTAGTAATAAAGATATTATTATTAAGAGTGGGGAATGCCACCGATGCTCAAGATCAAAGAGAGGGAGACTTATTTGCACCTGCAAATACATTTCCCTCTTTCTTTATTGGGGTGTTTTGAATGCTGTTACAGCTTACGCCATGTTGAGCCCAGCTTCAGTTTTTGGGGATGGGAGCACAAGTTACCCTCAATAATACTGTAGAAACCGGAACAAAAAGTTTCCATTAAGGTCTGGTGAACCCCATGCCAAAACCTTGGCATAGCCAGAAACCCATACTAAGTCAGCAACCGGGTTTTCCCAAGCCGTAGAAATCTAGAGAGCGGCATACAAAGCACTGATGTTTCACGCTCTGACCAATTAACTGCCCAGCGAACAGTAAACGACGAGGGCAATCGTCCCCGTAGATAATTTGAAAATTCATCCCAGATACTCAGGGCAAAACATCCACTCTACCCTGGATTGCCTCTATTATGAAACGGTACCGTTAAAGACTCACCTTCGGAGAGTCTTCAACGGTACACAGGTACTGCTACCACAAGCCATTCTTCACGGTACAGTCACAGACTTACCTTTGGATTTGCAGCACACACAGCTACTGCTACCACACAATTCCCTGCCCTTCTTCACGATACCGTTGCAGTCGTTACGGTCAGAGACACAGACACCCTTTTTCTTGTTGCATTTACTGTTGCTGGGACACGTCTCCGGCGCTGACACACACAAAGAAACAAGTCATTAAAGGATAAACTTAGATATATATATATGTGCGCATATGCAGGGAAAGAAAATACTCAAACAGCCTAGGGAAGAAATCTCTAGAAATCTAACTCCATTTCCTAAATGCCCTACTGAGGTCTCAGCTCCGGCTGACAGATTTTTAACACTACATGTGACTTGTGTGATGGAATTTGACAGGGGAAACATGGCTATTCCACCGTGTAACTATCATACATAATAGAGCAGCAACACACTGCAAATGTATCAAATTTTTGAAAAAAAAAAAAAATCGCCCTCCTACCTCTAACCCCGGCACGATCTTTGGGTAAATACACTTTCACCTGATACACAGCAAACCCACCTGATACACAACAGACGCACCTGATACACAACACTCACCTAATACATAGCAGACTCACCTGATACAC